>NW_021822751.1:164539-205648 GCF_901001165.1 Salmo trutta | reverse complement strand
TCTCTCTGTCTCGCTATCCTCTCTCTCTCTCTCTCCTCTCCTGCCCTCTCTCTCTCTCCTCTCCTGCCCTCTCTCTCTCTCTTTCTCTCTCTCTCTCTCTCCTCTTCTGCCCTCCCTCTCTCTCTGTCTCTCTCTCTCTCTCTCTCTCTCTCTCTCTCTCTCTCTCTCTCTCCTCTTCTGCCCTCCCTCTCTCGCTCTCTCTCTCTCTCTCTCCTCTCCTCCTCTCCTCTTCTGCCCTCCCTCTCTCCTCTCTCTCTCTCTCCCTCCCTCCCTCTCTCTCTCTCTCTCTCTCTCCTCTCTCTCTTTCTCTGATACTGTATGGTTCTATCAACACCAAGTTTGGAAGTTTGATTCCTTCATGAGCCACACAACCTGCTGTGTACTGAACGTGTGTATAACTTAACTACCTTTGAAATGCAGGCTAAAGGGGTCAGAATCCACCATAAAGCTTCTTGTTAGAGGTACGGTAGTCCAGTGGTTTTACAAACTGCTCTTCACCAACTTTATCCTGCAGGCATCGCCTGCATTGTGGGAGTCTCTATTGTCAACCAATCATTCGTCTGTTTTTGTTTGAACCATGCGAACGTGACAAGAGACGCGACTGAAACAGGAACACCTTTGCTACAGTTCATATACAGCGGACATGTACAAATGAATGGGATATTTCAGGCTCTTTCTCTCACCAATTGATTGTATAATATACACACATATATTTTTAGTTTGTGAGTATGTGATATAAGTCGACATTATAAAGAACAATTATTATAAACAATGGCAACACTGTTGCACTGAGCCACATCAGTGTCCGACTTTCGTGTACAGTCGGTTGCTTTCCCTTTACCACTGGAACGACCCCCTTGACCAGGTGATTCAGGTGAGCTAGTTCAGGGCTACAACAAAATGGTGAAACGTCTGGGAGTCCCAGACGAGAGGACTGAGAACCACTGTAGAAGTCTACTCTTTTACACGAGACACAATAACATGTGTGGTACTGCCACCGTGTGGTTGTTAAGTGTAACTGACTGAGACAGGTGGATTGGACTATAAAACCAGACTTCCAAAAGTCAGATTTTCACTTATGCCCGGATTCAAACCGTTCGCTGGTTGTAGGTCGGCTATTGGGGCTTTTAAAGACAATGTTCCCTTTCACAGTAACCACTGCAAATGTCGGCGATATCGGAAACCGCCTTTTAAAAGCCGCAGTACCTTTAACCTGCCTTCAGATTGAATCCCAGCCTTAGACATGTATAGACATGCATCATTACTCATTATGTATCTATTATTACTTGTAGTATTGCGTGTTTTACTTTTCTATTATTTCTCTATTATCTTTCTCTCTGC
The DNA here is from genome assembly GCF_901001165.1 of Salmo trutta. Lineage (NCBI taxonomy): Eukaryota > Metazoa > Chordata > Actinopteri > Salmoniformes > Salmonidae > Salmo > Salmo trutta. The sequence continues at coordinate 204,307 of NW_021822751.1, read as the reverse complement.
GTCGTTGGGAAGGACCTGTAAGTAAGCATTTCACTGTTAGTGTAACAGTGTAGGTTCCGTCCCTCTCTTCGCCCCAACCCGGGCTCGAACCAGGGACCCTTGCACACATCAACAACTGACACCCACGAAGCATCGTTACCCATCGCGCCACAAAAGCCGCGGCCCTTGCAACGCAAGGGGAAACCCTACTTCAGGTCTCAGAGCGAGTGACGTCACTGATTGAAACGCTATTAGCGCGCACCACCGCTAACTAGCTAGCCATTTCCACATCGGTTACACTAGTCTAGACCTGTTGTTTACGTTGGCATTTGACAAATTCAATTTGATTTGATTTGGATTTGAAGTCAACGGTAGACTAAGTGAATTTTTTTTACTAGAGTGTAAATTAGGATTCGTTGCTAAGCGATAAATTAAAGCATTGAATTATAAGGAACTGAATCTGACCCATTAGATAGAGAGAAAAAATACAGGAAAATACCAACAGCATATCTTTTTTGACCAACAACTTTATTCAATCAATTCCAAATTAGACATGAGTCAAATTATTTTAATCTGTTCTTAAAGCAATGGCTTCTTGGATGGGTGGATGGATGGATAGATGGAGTGGTTCATAAATTAAGATTAATTAAATGAAGGGAAATATTAAGTAAGCTAATGAACTATGACTACAAACACACCTGTGTAGAAACCTGGTCACATATGGAGACAGCGATGAGAGTATAAACCATTTATAACCTGGTCATATATGGAGACAGAGATGAGTGTATAAACCATATATAACCTGGTCCTATATGGAGACAGAGATGAGTGTATAAACCATATATAACCTGGTCCTATATGGAGACAGAGATGAGTGTATAAATCATTTATAACCTGGTCCTATATGGAGACAGAGATGAGTGTATAAACCATTTATAACCTGGTCCTATATGGATACAGAGATGAGTGTATAAACCATATATAACCTGGTCCTATATGGAGACAGAGATGAGTGTATAAACCATTTATAACCTGGTCCTATATGGAGACAGAGATGAGTGTATAAACCATTTATAACCTGGTCCTATATGGAGACAGAGATGAGTGTATAAACCATATATAACCTGGTCCTATATGGAGACAGAGATGAGTGTATAAACCATTTATAACCTGGTCCTATATGGAGACAGAGATGAGTGTATAAACCATTTATAACCTGGTCCTATATGGAGACAGAGATGAGTGTATAAACCATTTATAACCTGGTCCTATATGGAGAGACAGAGATGAGTGTATAAACCATATATAACCTGGTCCTATATGGAGACAGAGATGAGAGTATAAACCATATATAACGTGGTCCTATATGGAGACAGAGATGAGTGTATAAACCATTTATAACCTGGTCCTATATGGAGACAGAGATGAGTGTATAAACCATATATAACCTGGTCCTATATGGAGACAGAGATGAGTGTATAACCATTTATAACCTGGTCCTATATGGAGACAGAGATGAGTGTATAAACCATTTATAACCTGGTCCTATATGGAGACAGAGATGAGTGTATAAACCATTTATAACCTGGTCCTATATGGAGACAGAGATGAGTGTATAAACCATTTATAACTTGGTCCTATATGGAGACAGAGATGAGTGTATAAACCATATATAACCTGGTCCTATATGGAGAGACAGAGATGAGTGTATAAACCATATATAACCTGGTCCTATATGGAGAGACAGAGATGAGTGTATAAACCATATATAACCTGGTCCTATATGGAGACAGAGATGAGAGTATAAACCATTTATAACCTGGTCCTATATGGAGACAGAGATGAGTGTATAAACCATATATAACCTGGTCCTATATGGAGACAGAGATGAGTGTATAAACCATATATAACCTGGTCCTATATGGATACAGAGATGAGTGTATAAACCATTTATATCCTGGTCCTATATGGAGACAGAGATGAGTGTATAAACCATTTATAACCTGGTCCTATATGGAGACAGAGATGAGTGTATAAACCATTTATAACCTGGTCCTATATGGAGACAGAGATGAGTGTATAAACCATTTATAACCTGGTCCTATATGGAGACAGAGATGAGTGTATAAACCATATATAACCTGGTCCTATATGGAGAGATAGAGAGGTAGAGAGAAATGGAAGTGATGGAGGAGGAGAGGTAATGAGAAAGAGGGGAAGAGGATGGTTAGAAAGAGAGAGAGAGAGACGTGAGGAAATAGGAGATAGAATCAGACAGAGAGAGGGAGGAAGAGATAGAGAGAGACGTGAGGAAATAGGAGATAGAATCAGACAGGGAGAGGGAGGAAGAGATGGAGAGAGACGTGAGGAAATAGGAGATAGGATCGGACAGGGAGAGGGAGGAAGAGATGGAGAGAGACGTGAGGAAATAGGAGATAGAATCAGACAGAGAGAGGGAGGAAGAGATGGAGAGAGACGTGAGGAAATAGGAGATAGAATCAGACAGAGAGAGGGAGGAAGAGATAGAGAGAGACGTGAGGAAATAGGAGATAGGATCGGACAGGGAGAGGGAGGAAGAGATGGAGAGAGACGTGAGGAAATAGGAGATAGAATTGGACAGAGAGGGAGGAAGAGATGGAGAGAGACGTGAGGAAATAGGAGATAGAATCAGACAGAGAGAGGGAGGAAGAGATGGAGAGAGACGTGAGGAAATAGGAGATAGAATTGGACAGAGAGAGGGAGGAAGAGATGGAGAGAGACGTGAGGAAATAGGAGATAGAATCGGACAGGGAGAGGGAGGAAGAGATGGAGAGAGACGTGAGGAAATAGGAGATAGAATCAGACAGAGAGAGGGAGGAAGAGATGGAGAGAGACGTGAGGAAATAGGAGATAGAATCAGACAGAGAGAGGGAGGAAGAGAGGGAGAGAGACGTGAGGAAATAGGAGATAGAATCGGACAGGGAGAGGGAGGAAGAGATGGAGAGAGACGTGAGGAAATAGGAGATAGAATCAGACAGAGAGAGGGAGGAAGAGAGGGAGAGAAAGGTAGAGCAGAGTATGGCTCAGATCATTGGATAGAATACCACATCTATTTACCAAGTTTTAAATACTTAACCTTTATCTAACTAGGCAAGTCAGTTAAGAACAAAATCGTATTTACAATGACGGCCTACCCCGGCCAAGCCCTAACCCAGACGACGTTGGGCCAATTATGAGCCACCCTATGGGACTCCCAATCTCGGCCGGTTGTGATACAGCCTGGAATCAAACCAGGTCTGTAGTGACGGCTCTACCGCTGAGATGCAGTGCCTTAGACTGCTGCGCCACTCGGGAGCCCATGATTAGCTTGCCTGGGACTGTTGTCTGAAATGGATTAGAGAGCTGTATCATAAAGTCTCCCAATATAACTGATGAACTGGGCCTGCAGAAGAAGCAAAAGGGATCTCCCAGTGAACATGGAACTGATTCTGATACTCCCCCTCTATACAGTGCCTTAGGAAAACATTCAGACCCCTTGACTTTTCCACATTTTGTTACGTTACAGCCTTATTCTAAAATTGATTACATCGTTTTTCCCCCCTCATCAATCTACACACAATTCCCCACAATGACGAAGCAAAAGCAGGTTTTTAGACATTTTTGCTAATTTATCACAAATAAAAAACTTAAATATCACATTTACATAAGTATTCAGACACTTTACTCAGTATTTTGTTGCAGCGATTAAAGCCTTGAGTCTTCTTGGGTATGACGCTACAAGCTTGGCACACCTGTATTTGGGGAGTTTCTCCCATTCCTCTCTGCAGATCCTCTCAAGCTCTGCCAGGTTGGATGATGACAGCTATTTTCAGGTCTCACCAGAAATGTTCAATCAGGTTCAAGTCCAGGCTCTGGCTGGGCCAGTCAAGGACATTCAGGGACTTGTCCAGAAGCTACTCCTGCATTCTCTTGGCTGTGTGCTTAGGGTCGTTGTCCTGTTGAAGGTGAACCTTCGCCCCAGTCTGAGGTCCTGAGCGCTCTGGAGCAGGTTTTCATCAAGGATCTCTCTGTACTTTGCTCTGTTCATCTTTCCCTCGATCCTGACTAGTCTCTCAGTCCCTGCCACTGAAAAACATCCCCACCTCAAGATGCTGCCACCACCATGCTTCACCGTAGGGATGCTGCCACCACCATGCTTCACCGTAGGGATGCTGCCACCACCATGCTTCACCGTAGGGATGCTGCCACCACCATGCTTCACCGTAGGGATGGTGCCAGGTTTCCTCTTGACATTCAGGCCAAAGAGTTCAAACTTGGTTTCATAAGACCAGAGAATCTTGTTTCTCATGGTCTGAGAGTCTTTATGTGCCTTTTGGCAAACTCCAAGCGGACTGCCTACTGGGGAGTGGCTTCCGTCTGGCCACTCTACCATAAAGACCTGATTGGTGGAGTGCTGCAGAGATGGTTGTCCTTCTGGAAGGTTCTCCCGTCTCCACAGAGGAACTCTAGAGCTCTGTCAGAGTGACCATTGGGTCCTTGGTCACCTCCCTGACCAAGGCCCTTCTCTCCCGATTGCTCAGTTTGGCCGGGCGGCCAGATCTAGGGAGAGTCTTGGTAGTTCCAAACTTCTTCCATTTATGAATGATGGAGTCCCCTGTGTTCTTGGGGATCTTCAATTCTGCAGAAATGTTTTGGTATCCTTCCCCAGATCTGTACCTCGACACAATCCTGTCTCAGAGCTCTACGGACAATTCCTTCGACCTCATGGATAATCAATGGAAACAAGATGCACCTGAGCTCAATTTCAAGTCTCATAGCATTGTTCAGGGGCAGAACAACAGATTTTTACCTTGTCAGATCAGGGATTCGATCTAGCCCAATACTCTAACCACTAGGCTACCTGCCGCCCCAAATCACCACCAGATCACCACCAGATCACTACCAGGCTACTCCTCCTTCGCCACCACGGCCCACTTCGAACACAACGACTGCATCTTCATCGCCCCTCTTCTTGGCCGCCTTCCTCGTCATCACCTATTGCAACCTGGCTCTCCTATTGGCTCTCAGGCGTTCAGGGGGATAAGCTGTTGAGGAGGTAAGGGGGGTGAGAAAAAATCCCTGTGTGGGAGGAGCCTCGGGAGTGGGGGGCAGTAGGGATCTGCTGCTGAGGAGTGGGGAGGGGGGAGAGTAGTGGAGGAGAGAGAGGGGGATGGAGTAGAGGAGGGAAGGAGAGAGAGGAGGGAAGGAGAGAGAGGAGGGAAGGCAAAGAGGAGGGAAGGAGATAAGGAGGGATGAGAAAAGGAGGGATGAGAAGAGGAGGGATGGAGAGAGAGGAGGGATGGAGAGAGAGGAGTGAAGGAGAGAGAGGAGGGAAGGAGAGAGAGGAGGGATGAGAGAGGAGTGTCACTGCGAAAAAGTGGAATAAGAGAGGTAGACTGTTAAATAAAATAAAATAAATATATTATTTGGTGGTTGTTTATTTTCTACATACTGTTTTGGCCTGTGTTGTGCTAGAAGTAGATGGTCCAGGCCATTGTGTCAATAGGATTTGTATTGTGTTCTTTATTGTCCCATGTGGCTTAGTGGGTCGAGCATGGTGTGTGGAATGCTAGGGTTGTGGGTTCGATTCCCATGTGGGACTAGTGAGAAAATGTATGTGCTCACTAGTCAAAGGTGCTCTGGATGAGTGTCTGCTAAATTACGAAAAATTGACGGTAGCAACGTATACTGTTAGATTTAATAATGGCCATGGAGTGGCAGCAGAGATCTGTGTTAGAGTTTATACAGGACCATGGTTTAACAGTAATGTGATATTAGATTGAGTTTATATAGGTCCATCTATAACCCAGTAATGTGATATTAGGTAGTTTATACAGGTCCATCTATAACCCAGTAATGTGGTAGTTTATACAGGTCCATCTATAACCCAGTAATGTGATATTAGATTGAGTTTATACAGGTCCATCTATAACCCAGTAATGTGGTATTAGGTAGTTTATACAGGTCCATCTATAACCCAGTAATGTGATATTAGGTAGTTTATATAGGTCCATCTATAACCCAGTAATGTGGTATTAGGTAGTTTATATAGGTCCATCTATAACCCAGTAATGTGGTAGTTTATATAGGTCCATCTATAACCCAGTAATGTGATATTAGGTAGTTTATACAGGTACATCTATAACCCAGTAATGTGATATTAGGTAGTTTATATAGGTCCATCTATAACCCAGTAATGTGATATTAGATTGAGTTTATACAGGTACATCTATAACCCAGTAATGTGGTATTAGGTAGTTTATATAGGTACATCTATAACCCAGTGGGTCAGTCTAAATAGTTGATCATTATATGGATAATAATGGCGGCCTGTTCCTCCCTGCCTTCTTCTGTAAGGAATAGGCTTCTCTGTCTCCAGGTTCTATGGGAATTCATCCAACTCACAGCATCCATCATTGATATTTTTACTGGAATAGTGAGGTTTCCTCTAATCCCCTCGTGTGTTTTACAATACTGTTGCTTCTGGTTATGCTTCATATTTAAAATATGTTATTCATTCAGTTTTTCCTTTATCATAATATGCTTTATTTCTTCAACATATATCACGCACGCACGCACGTACACACACACACACACACACACACACACACACACACACACACACACACACACACACACACACACACACACACACACACACACACAAACAAACAGAAAAAGGTAATACGTTAGATAAATATGCATAGTGTGTGCGTGTGTGTGTGTGTGTGTGTGATATGTTTAAAAAATAAAGGATATTATCATAAAGTAAAAGGTGACTCCTGTCCTCCTACACATAAAGGAACATCATAAAACTACTGAGCCACAGTCAAGGACACCTACACACACACTGCAGCACCCTGTCAGGTTCATCTACATCCCTTCAACACTGCAGCACCCTGTCACGTTCATCTACATCTCTTCAACACTGCAGCACCCTGTCAGGTTAATCTACATCCCTTCAACACTGCAGCACCCTGTCACGTTCATCTACATCTCTTCAACACTGCAGCACCCTGTCAGGTTAATCTACATCCCTTCAACACTGCAGCACCCTGTCACGTTCATCTACATCTCTTCAACACTGCAGCACCCTGTCAGGTTAATCTACATCCCTTCAACACTGCAGCACCCTGTCAGGTTCATCTATATCCCTTCAACACTGCAGCACCCTGTCACGTTCATCTATATCCCTTCAACACTGCAGCACCCTGTCACTTTCATCTATATCTCTTCAACACTGCAGCACCCTGTCAGGTTCATCTACATCTCTTCAACACTGCAGCACCCTGTCACGTTCATCTATATCCCTTCAACACTGCAGCACCCTGTCAGGTTAATCTACATCTCTTCAACACTGCAGCACCCTGTCAGGTTCATCTACATCCCTTCAACACTGCAGCACCCTGTCACGTTCATCTATATCCCTTCAACACTGCAGCACCCTGTCACGTTCATCTATATCCCTTCAACACTGCAGCACCCTGTCAGGTTCATCTGCATCCCTTCAACACTGCAGCACCCTGTCAGGTTCATCTACATCTCTTCAACACTGCAGCACCCTGTCACGTTCATCTACATCTCTTCAACACTGCAGCACCCTGTCAGGTTCATCTACATCCCTTCAACACTGTAGCACCCTGTCAGGTTCATCTACATCTCTTCAACACTGTAGCACCCTGTCAGGTTCATCTACATCTCTTCAACACTGCAGCACCCTGTCAGGTTAATCTACATCTCTTCAACACTGCAGCACCCTGTCAGGTTCATCTATATCCCTTCAACACTGCAGCACCCTGTCAGGTTCAACTACATCTCTTCAACACTGCAGCACCCTGTCACGTTCATCTATATCCCTTCAACACTGCAGCACCCTGTCAGGTTCATCTACATCCCTTCAACACTGCAGCACCCTGTCAGGTTCATCTGCATCCCTTCAACACTGCATCACCCTGTCAGGTTCATCTACATCTCTTCAACACTGCAGCACCCTGTCAGGTTCATCTATATCCCTTCAACACTGCAGCACCCTGTCAGGTTCATCTACATCCCTTCAACACTGCAGCACCCTGTCACGTTCATCTACATCTCTTCAACACTGCAGCACCCTGTCAGGTTCATCTACATCCCTTCAACACTGCAGCACCCTGTCAGGTTCATCTACATCCCTTCAACACTGCAGCACCCTGTCAGGTTCATCTACATCTCTTCAACACTGCAGCACCCTGTCACGTTCATCTATATCTCTTCAACACTGCAGCACCCTGTCACGTTCATCTACATCTCTTCAACACTGCAGCACCCTGTCACGTTCATCTACATCCCTTCAACACTGCAGCACCCTGTCAGGTTCATCTACATCCCTTCAACACTGCAGCACCCTGTCAGGTTCATCTGCATCCCTTCAACACTGCAGCACCCTGTCAGGTTCATCTGCATCCCTTCAACACTGCATCACCCTGTCAGGTTCATCTACATCTCTTCAACACTGCAGCACCCTGTCAGGTTAATCTACATCTCTTCAACACTGCAGCACCCTGTCACGTTCATCTACATCCCTTCAACACTGCAGCACCCTGTCAGGTTCATCTACATCTCTTCAACACTGCAGCACCCTGTCACGTTCATCTACATCTCTTCAACACTGCAGCACCCTGTCAGGTTCATCTACATCCCTTCAACACTGCAGCACCCTGTCAGGTTCATCTACATCTCTTCAACACTGCAGCACCCTGTCACGTTCATCTACATCCCTTCAACACTGCAGCACCCTGTCAGGTTCATCTACATCCCTTCAACACTGCAGCACCCTGTCAGGTTCATCTATATCCCTTCAACACTGCAGCACCCTGTCACGTTCATCTACATCCCTTCAACACTGCAGCACCCTGTCAGGTTCATCTACATCCCTTCAACACTGCAGCACCCTGTCAGGTTCATCTACATCCCTTCAACACTGCAGCACCCTGTCAGGTTCATCTACATCTCTTCAACACTGCAGCACCCTGTCAGGTTCATCTACATCCCTTCAACACTGCAGCACCCTGTCAGGTTCATCTACATCCCTTCAACACTGCAGCACCCTGTCAGGTTCATCTATATCCCTTCAACACTGCAGCACCCTGTCAGGTTCATCTATATCCCTTCAACACTGCAGCACCCTGTAAGGACTTAACTTATTTTTACAAATTCTTTTAAGAAGTATAAGAGTACACACACACACACACACACACACACACACACACACACACACACACACACACACACACACACACATACACACACACACACACACACACACACACACACACACACACACACACACACACACACACACACGTAGGCCCAGAAGCCCACAGGCAAGCATGCAGAGACATAAACACACAAAGCTATAAGGACAGAGTGGGGAGGTGGGCAAGGTACACAAACACGTAGGCTCACAAGCCCACAGGCAATCATTCAGCAGGCCCACGCACATGTGCAGAGACACAGACACACAAAGCTATGAGGACAGAGAAGGGAGGTGGGCAAGATACACACACACTGATAAAAACTAGTATAAATGTCCCTCTCTCCACCCCTCATCCCTCCATAACAGCCTATCTTCTCTCTTTCTTTTCTCTCATTCTCTGTCTTCTGTTTAAGTAAGGGATAATCAACGAGGGGCTACGTGTCCTCTGGGAAATAATGCATGACGTGGAAGGTGTGTTAGCGCCGTTGGATTATTTTCCAGAGAACGCATAGCTCTGAGTTGATTATCCCTTTCATACCATGGCTATAATTGAACATGTTTGCCCCTAGAATGTATTAATTTGCCAGCAGAAATGTGACATCATCCACTGCAGTAGCTAGCAAGTTTGCTAGATAGCTACAGTAGTTGCCATGGTAACAAAACAGACTCGCTAGTTTAGCTCGCCAAACCATCAGTCCTAGCTTTCTGTTATGAACATCTAATTTAACAATGGCAATAATGTTTTCAATTCGACTGCTGCTTTCAAAAACAGACAAACAATATACCATGTAAAAATGATGGTCGTAGCCATTGAATATTGCAGGTCATTAAGTACAGAAATAACACACGCTCTAGAATGCCCCTTGAAGCCAATCAGAAACGAGTATAACAATGGTATAAAAGGGAATAAGAGAAGAGAAGAGCTGTCATCCAGACTACTGTAGACTAGAGCTGCTGTTGACTGTCATAGTGATGTGAGAAGAGCTGTCATCTAGACTACTGTAGACTAGAGCCTCTGTTGACTGTCATAATGATGTGATGTGAGAAGAGCTGTCATCCAGACTACTGTAGACTAGAGCTGCTGTTGACTGTCATAATGATGTGATGTGAGAAGAGCTGTCATCCAGACTACTGTAGACTAGAGCTGCTGTTGACTGTCATAATGATGTGAGAAGAGCTGTCATCCAGACTACTGTAGACTAGAGCTGCTGTTGACTGTCATAGTGATGTGAGAAGAGCTGTCATCTAGACTACTGTAGACTAGAGCTGCTGTTGACTGTCATAGTGATGTGAGAAGAGCTGTCATCCAGACTACTGTAGACTAGAGCTGCTGTTGACTGTCATAGTGATGTGAGAAGAGCTGTCATCTAGACTACTGTAGACTAGAGCTGCTGTTGACTGTCATAATGATGTGAGAAGAGCTGTCATCCAGACTACTGTAGACTAGAGCTGCTGTTGACTGTCATAGTGATGTGAGAAGAGCTGTCATCTAGACTACTGTAGACTAGAGCTGCTGTTGACTGTCATAATGATGTGAGAAGAGCTGTCATCCAGACTACTGTAGACTAGAGCTGCTGTTGACTGTCATAGTGATGTGAGAAGAGCTGTCATCTAGACTACTGTAGACTAGAGCTGCTGTTGACTGTCATAATGATGTGAGAAGAGCTGTCATCCAGACTACTGTAGACTAGAGCTGCTGTTGACTGTCATAGTGATGTGAGAAGAGCTGTCATCCAGACTACTGTAGACTAGAGCTGCTGTTGACTGTCATAGTGATGTGAGAAGAGCTGTCATCCAGACTACTGTAGACTAGAGCTGCTGTTGACTGTCATAATGATGTGAGAAGAGCTGTCATCCAGACTACTGTAGACTAGAGCTGCTGTTGACTGTCATAATGATGTGAGAAGAGCTGTCATCCAGACTACTGTAGACTAGAGCTGCTGTTGACTGTCATAGTGATGTGAGAAGAGCTGTCATCCAGACTACTGTAGACTAGAGCTGCTGTTGACTGTCATAGTGATGTGAGAAGAGCTGTCATCCAGACTACTGTAGACTAGAGCTGCTGTTGACTGTCATAATGATGTGAGAAGAGCTGTCATCCAGACTACTGTAGACTAGAGCTGCTGTTGACTGTCGTAATGATGTGATGGAACCAGATGATGGCAGGAGGAAGGCTGCTGGCCAGTTGGCCTGTGGCTGTTATTGAGGGTATAGGGACTTTGGCAAAAGAGAACGGAGTGTGTGTGTGTGTGTGTGTGTGTGTGTGTGCTCGTGTGTTTGTGTGTGTGAGACAGTGAGTGAAAGAGTTAGTGTGTGTATGTATGCGTGCGTGCGTGGTGGGTTTGGTGTGAGTGTTGTTTAGTGTGGTCATTGCTGTGTTAACATATTTGTTATGTTATAAGTGTTTTCAGTATGTGATATACAGGCCAAACCAGGAAGTTATCCAGAGACAATCAGGAAGCGTGTCTAAGCCAAACGTTCCATTAGGTCTGCCAAGACAAAAAGAAAGGGCACATCACTCTTTCAACTCACATCGATCCATCATTTCCTATCCACCCCCTTCCTCAGTCTCTTTAAAAAGCGATGGAGGGGAAGGAGAGGGAGAAAGAGAGAGGGAGAGAGGGAGAAAGAGAGGGGGGGTGGGGTGGAGAGAGAGGGGGAGAGGGAGAGGGAGAAAGAGAGGGGGTGGAGAGAGAGAGGGAGAAAGACAGAGAGAGGGGAGGTGGAGAGAGAGAGACATGGAAAAAGAGAGAGAGAAAGACAGAGAGAGAGAGGGGTGGAGAGAGATGGAAAAAGAGAGAGAGAGAGGGGGGATGGGTATGAAGAGAGAGCAGTAGTACCCATCATGTTATCTTCATTGGTTTAAACAGACCAGCATGAGTGCATCGGACAAGACTCCTATCCCCATGTAACCCCTACCCCCATATCGCCACCTCCCTTTCTTTCCCTCTCTCTCTCTCTCTCTCTCTCTCTCTCTCTCTCTTTCCCCCCCTCTCTCTGTCTCTCCTTCTCTCTCTCTCTCTGTCTCTCATCTTCCCGTTCCATAAATTCCTATCCTTGAATCTTCCAGCATGCAAATTAAACGTCAACACACACACACGCACGCGCACACACACACACACACACACACACACACACACACACACACACACACACACACACACACACACACACACACACATGATGGAGAGATCAGTATAATGGAACTGGGTCTCTGCTTGGCAAACAGTCAGATGCCATTATAAACCCACTGAAAGATACTCCCTCCCTCCCTCCCTCCACCACTCCTCAGCTCCCTCCCTCCCTCCCTCCCTCCCTCCCTCCCTCCCTCCCTCCCTCCCTCCCTCCCTCCCTCCACCACTCCTCATCTCCCTCCCTCCCTCCCTCCACCACTCCTCATCTCCCTTCCTCTTATCTCTGACTAAAAACCCACAGTGTCTGTATTGAATTTTCTCTTTTTACTCTTCCCTCTCTCTGTTGTCTTCTCTTCTCTCTCTCTATGTCTTTTCTCTTCTCTCTCTCTCAGTTGTCTTATCTTCTCTCTCTCTGTTGTACTCTCTCTCTGTTGTCTTCTCTCTCTCACTGTCTCTCTCTATCTCTGTTGTACTCTCTCTCTGTTGTCTTATCTTCTCTCTCTCTGTTGTACTCTCTCTGTTGTCTTCTCTCTCTCACTGTCTCTCTCTATCTCTGTTGTTTTCTCTCTCTCTTTGTTGTCTACTCTTCTCTTTCTCTCTCTCTGTTGTCTTGTCTTCTCTCTATGTTGTCTTCTCTTCTTTCTCACTCTGTTGTCTTCTCTCTCTATATATATCTTCTCTCTCTCGGTTCTCTTCTCTTCTCTTCTCTTCTCTTCTCTTCTCTTCTCTTCTCTTCTCTTCTCTTCTCTTCTCTTCTCTTCTCTTCTCTTCTCTCTCTGTTGTCTTCTCATTCTAAAATTCAAATTCAAGCTGCTTTATTGGCATGAAAAACATTGCGTCAATATTGCCAAAGCAACAATGTATACAATATATATTGTAATAAAATAATAAATAATAATATAAAATGGTAGTAAATAATAACATTAAAAAAGTCAAAAGTAGAAATATAATAAACATAAAAAGCTAAACTGTAACAGCCGTCGAAGGGAGTCGACCAAGGCGCAGCGGGTTGAGTACTCATGATTAACTTTATTTAGAACACTAAACAAAACAAGAACAATACGACACCCACACAGTACTGTCAGGTACACTGAACAGAAAATAACCACCCACAAACACAATGAGGGAAAAAACCCTACTTAAATATAGTCTCTAATCAGAGGCAACGAGATACAGTTGCCTCCAATTAGAGGCCAATCCCAAACACTTCCAACCTAGACATAGACAACCTAGAATCAACATAGAAATAGACTAACATAGAACATAACCAAAAAAAAAAAAAACACACAAAACAAACACCCCCTGCCACGCCCTGACCAAACTACAATAACAAATAACCCGTTTTTCTGGTCAGGACGTGACATAAACATATAAAATGAAACTATAACTAACTCATAACTAAATAACGGTCATCTTCACCATTACATCAGTACTACAACTACCATCATCATTACTACTACTACTACCACCACCATCATCATTAAACTGCTATCATTACCATCACCCTACTACCCATACTATTTGGAATGATAATCACAACAACAACAATAATAGTAATAATAAGTAAGTTACTGCTTACTATACAGATGCTATTATTCCATACAACTCTCCTTCCGTGGCCTCCAACAGCTCTTAAATGCCATTCAAACTAAATGTATGCTCTTCAACTGATCGCTGCCCGCACCCGCCCGCCCGACTAGCATCACTTCTCTGGATGGTTCTGACTTAGAATATGTGGACAACTACAAATACAGTGAGGGTAAAAAAGTATTTGATCCCCGGCTGATTTTGTACATTTGCCCACTGACAAAGAAATGATCAGTCTATAATTTTAATAGTAGGTTTATTTGAACAGTAAGAGACAGAATAACAACAAAAAAATCAAGAAAAACGCATGTCAAAAATGTTGTAAATTGATTTGCATTTTGAGTTCCCTGAATTCCTATCGGACCTTGTAGTCATCGCAGATAATATTCACATTTTTGGTGACTTTAATATTCACATGGAAAAGTCCACAGGCCCACTCCAAAAGGCTTTCGGAGCCATCATCGACTCAGTGAGTTTTGTCCAACATGTCTCTGGACCTACTCACTGCCACAGTCATACTCTGGACCTAGTTTTGTCCCATGGAATAAATGTTGTGGATCTTAATGTTTTTCCTCATAACCCTGGACTATCGGACCACCATTTTATTACGTTTGCAATCGCAACAAATAATCTGCTCAGACCCCAACCAAGAAGCATTAAAAGTTGTGCTATAAATTCTCAGACAACCCAAAGATTCCTTGATGCCCTTCCAGACTCCCTCTGCCTACCCAAGGACGTCAGAGGACAAAAGTCAGTTAACCACCTAACCGAGGAACTCAATTTAACCTTGCACCCCTAAAAACTAAAAACATTTGTCATAAGAAACTAGCTCCCTGGTATACAGAAAATACATGAGCTCTGAAGCAAGCTTCCAGAAAATTGGAACGGAAATGGCGCCACACCAAACTGGAAGTCTTCCGACTAGCTTGGAAAGACAGTACCGTGCAGTATCGAAGAGCCCTCACTGCTGCTCGATCATCCTATTTTTCCAACTTAATTGAGGAAAATAAGAACAATCCGAAATATCTTTTTGATACTGTCGCAAAGTTAACTAAAAAGCAGCATTCCCCAAGAGAGGATGGCTCTCACTTCAGCAGTGATGAATTCATGAACTTCTTTGAGGAAAAGATCATGATCATTAGAAAGCAAATTACGGACTCTTCTTTAAATCTGCGTATTCCTCCAAAGAGTCTGCACTACCCTGCCAGGACCTAGGATCAAGGGAGACACTAAAGTGCTTTAGTACTATATCTCTTGACACAATGATGAAAATAATCATGGCCTCTAAACCTTCAAGCTGCATACTGGACCCTATTCCAACTAAACTACTGAAAGAGCTGCTTTCTGTGCTTGGCCCTCCTATGTTGAACATAATAAACGGCTCTCTATCCACCTGATGTGTACCAAACTCACTAAAAGTGGCAGTAATAAAGCCTCTCTTGAAAAAGCCAAATCTTGACCCAGAAATTATAAAAAACTATCGGCCTATATCGAATCTTCCATTCCTCTCAAAAAAAATTGAAAAAGCTGTTGCGCAGCAACTCACTGCCTTCCTGAAGACAAACAATGTACATGAAATGCTTCAGTCTGGTTTTAGACCCCATCATAGCACTGAGACTGCACTTGTGAAGGTGGTAAATTACCTTTTAATGACGTCAGACCGAGGTTCTGCGTCTGTCCTCGTGCTCCTAGATCTTAGTGCTGCTTTTGATACCATCGATCACCACATTCTTTTGGAGAGATTGGAAACCCAAATTGGTCTACATGGACAAGTTCTGGCCTGGTTTAGGTCTTATCTGTCGGAAAGATATCAGTTTGTCCTCTGACAAATCAACTGTAAATTTTGGTGTTCCTCAAGGTTCCGTTTTAGGACCACTATTGTTTTCACTATATATTTTACCTCTTGGGGATGTCATTCGAAAACATAATGTTAAATTTCACTGCTATGCGGATGACACACAGCTGTACATTTCAATGAAACATGGTGAAGCCCCAAAATTGCCCTCCCTAGAAGCCTGTGTCTCAGACATAAGGAAGTGGATGGCTGCAAACTTTCTACTCTTAAACTCGGACAAAACAGAGATGCTTGTTCTAGGTCCCAAGAAACAAAGAGATCTTCTGTTGAATCTGACAATTAATCTGGATGGTTGTACAGTCGTCTCAAATAAAACTGTGAAGGACCTCGGCGTTACTCTGGACCCTGATCACTCTTTTGAAGAACATATCAAGACTGTTTCAAGGACAGCTTTTTTCCATCTACGTAACATTGCAAAAATCAGAAACATTCTGTCCAAAAATGACGCAGGAAAATTAATCCATGCCTTTGTTACTTCTAGGTTGGACTACTGCAATGCTCTACTTTCCGGCTACCCGGATAAAGCACTAAATAAACATCAGTTAGTGCTAAATACGGCTGCTAGAATCCTGACTAGAACAAAAAAATGTGATCATATTACTCCAGTGCTAGCCTCCCTACACTGGATTCCTGTTAAGGCAAGGGCTGATTTCAAGGTTTTACTGCTAACCTACAAAGCATTACATGGGCTTGCTCCTACCTATCTTTCCGATTTGGTCCTGCCGTACATACCTACATGTACGCTACGGTCACAAGACGCGGATCTCCTAATTGTTCCTAGAATTTCTAAGCAAACAGCTGGAGGCAGGGCTTTCTCCTATAGAGCTCCATTTTTATGGAATAGTCTGCCTACCCATGTGAGAGACACAGACTCAGTCTCAACCTTTAAGTCTTTACCGAAGACACATCTCTTCAGTAGGTCCTATGATTAAGTGTAGTCTGGCCCAGGGGTGTGAAGGTGAACGGAAAGGCTGGAGCAACGAACCGCCCTTGCTGTCTCTGCCTGGCCGGTTTCCCCTCTTTCCACTGGGATTCTCTGCCTCTACCCCTATTACAGGGGCTGAGTCACTGGCTTACTGGTGTTCTTCCATGCATTGACGAAAATCTGATATCAACTTTGGAGGGGACAATTACATGAAATTTTCTCAAGAGCAATTCCTGAGGGGGACACCAAAAGTAGTCCTGTAACACATAGCCTACATTGTAATATGGTAAATGTATATTGAGGAACCAAAGAAATAAGGTGTTTGCCGTACTCCTAACTACCGGTACCCAAAACTACACAACTAATCACAACAGCAATACCATTGCCTTTAACAAATCTTAGTTCAGTCACCAGTTTAAGTTGAGAGTGGGGGTATCCATGGCATTTTCCAATTATGTTCCTATTTTACAAGTAAAAAAAATGTAGAACCTTTCATAATGTTGCCAAACAAAGACTCAACAAACTTACCTGAGACTCCCTGTCTCTGCCAGTCTGTCCCTGCATATCTGTCCCCAACTCTGCTGTCTGTGTGCCATCTGTTGCATGCTCTGCCTAATGACATCATTGTGAAACATTTCCATTAGGATTTCATTTCTTTCTTATGAACATTTTATCAACTAGTCTTTGAGATATTAGGCTACTAGGGTTCTTACTATGCGTTTTGGTGTATTGAAAAATACTCTGATGTCCGTCTTTTATTTTTCTGCCATTTTTCTACCTGGCTGGCTAGTGTGTAGGTTATTTACAGTAGGAGATGGGCTTCTATCATCTTCAATGATTCTATATGGGCTTCGATCTAAAAGGTAGCTAGCAAATGTGAAACGGATTAAAATGACAAGAGTTGACAGCTGTATGAGTTCACCATTTACACAACATATGCTGCAACCTTTTGTAATTTTAATAATTTGTTTCATATTGGCTGGCTTCCAACAATAGCTGAATTTGCAAAGCTAGCGAGCACCAATTCAGTTTCAGTGGTGTTTGCTATAATCTTTGCTACCAAGGTTAAATAAAGGTGAAATAAAATAAATAAATAAAAGTTCACTTGCGACAATTTAGCTTTTGCAACGAGACCATTAAATATATTTAAGACAATGGTAGAAGAGAGTGTAGTTCTGTTCAGTTTGGATTTCAGTTTATCGCTAACCTTATCACAGGGACTTTGAAGCACTAACTTACATCATCTGCATGCTGATTCCATCTTTGACGACGCCACATAAATGGAATAGGTACTAGCTAGCTTAATAGTTAATATTTGCGCGCTAGCTCTGCATATTCAGCTAGTGTGTGTGCGCGATTGACTGGATTAACCTCACGTCAGTTACGTAGCAAGCTAAGGAACTGGCAGTGGATCAAACCATTGTGAGGCAAAGGGTGGGGGGTTGCAATCTTTTGAAACTTAAAAACGCGCTATTAAGTGTCTATAATCAGCACAATTGCTTTCATTGCGTATTATTAATATTATTTAAATTACATAGTTATGTTTCAGTGATATATTGGGGGGGACAAATCATATTTTTCCCAGGATGGGGGGGTCGTGTCCCCCCCGTCCCCCCCGGGATTTCCGCCCCTGCTTCCATGCCGTCCCTGGGAGGGGTGCGTCACTTGAGTGGGTTAAGTCACTGACGTGGTCTTCCTGTCTGGGTTGGTGCCCCCCCTTGGGCTGTGCCGTGGCGGAGATCTTTGTGGGCTATACTCGGCCATGTCCCGGGATGGTATGTTGGTGGTTGGAGATATCCCTCCAGTGGTGTGGAGGCTGTGCTTTGGCAAAGTGGGTGGGGTTATATCCTACCTGTTTGGCCCTGTCCGGGGATTTCATCGGATGGGGCCACAGTGTCTCCTGACCCCTCCTGTCTCAGCCTCCAGTATTTATGCTGCAGTAGTTTATGTGTCGGGGCTAGGGTCAGTCTGTCACATCTGGAGTATTTCTCTTGTCTTTTCCGGTGTCCTGTGTGAATTTAAATATGCTCTCTCTAATTCTCTCTTTCTCTTTCTTTCTTTCTCTCTCTCGGAGGACCTGAGCCCTAGGACCATGCCTCAGGACTACCTGGCTTGATGACTCCTTGCTGTCCCCAGTTCACCTGGCCATGCTGCTGCTCCAGTTCCAACTGTTCTGCCTGCAGCTATGGAACCCTGACCTGTTCACCGGACGTGCTACCTGTCCCAGACCTGCTTGAACCCTGACCTATTCACCGGACGTGCTACCTGTCCCAGACCTGCACTTTTCAACTCTCTAAAGACAGCAGGAGCGGTAGAGATACTCTCAAAGATCGGCTATGAAAAAGCCAACTGACACTTACTCTTGTGTTACTGACTTGTTGCACCCTCGACAACTACTATGATTATTATTATTTGACAATGCTGGTCATTTATGAACATTTGAACATCTAGGCCATGTGCTGTTATAATCTCCACCCGGCACAGCCAGAAGAGGACTGGCCACCCCTCATAGCCTGGTTCCTCTCTATGTTTCTTCCTAGGTTTTGGCCTTTCTAGGGAGTTTTTCCTAGCCACCGTGCTTCTACACCTGCATTGCTTGCTGTTTGGGGTTTTAGGCTGGGTTTCTGTACAGCACTTTGAGATATCAGCTGATGTAAGAAGGGCTATATAAATAAATTTGATTTGATTTGATTTATTGGAATTCTTTCTTTTGAAGCAGTGCTGGTGTCAGCTTGGTTGGTTAGGCCCAACACCAGCTGACTGAGAGGGCTCATTTCTGGGCTCAGCTCTTGTGTTTGAAGTGCTTTACATTTCAGACTTGAATTTGGACTTAAATTTAGATGTAGCCAAAATGTTCATGATCTTTTCTGTATTTTCATTACCACTGGAAAGCAGTCCAATTCTGCCCTACATGCATAAGTTGGTGTATTTCTCTGGACTTGTAGAATTTTCTGACAGAATTCTGCATGTAGGGCTTCAATTGGATGTTTGTCCCACATATTAAAATCCAGTTTATTGAGTAGCCCCCAAACCTCACTTCCATAAAGAGCTATTGGTAGGATTACACTGTTAAATATTTGGGTCCAAATTCTAATTGGGATGTTGATTTTCAAGAATGTAATTTTTATTGCATACAATGCTCTGCGGGCTTTTTCTTTGAGTGCATTCGCTGCCATATTAAAGTTTCCTGATGCAGATATGGTCAGACCAAGGTAGTGTGTTCAATTATGGTGTTATTCAGGTGAATTTCTATATGTGTTTCTGACATCTGGGTTTTTTCTGGAAAATCATGATTTTCATTATTTATTTATTTTTACTGCCAGGGCCTAATTATGGCAATATTGCTCTAGAATGTAAAGGTTCTTTTGAAGACCTTCTTTGGTTGGTGATAGAAGAACCAAATCATCAGTATATAGCAGGTATTTTACCTCCGTGTCAAATAGTGTGAGTCCTTGGGCTGGAGAATGGTCCAACATGTCTGCTAATTCACTGATATAAATGTTGAAAAGGTTTGGACTCAAACTGCAGCCTTGTCTCACACCTCGACGTTGTGAAAATAATTATTGTCTTTGGATTTTGACTTTTTATTGCACACTTGTTTTCTGTGTACATACATTTTATTAAGTACGCCATCATGTATACCATCATCAAGTTTCATATACCTTACCACCAAGCCCACTTTGGAGAATTTTGAAGAATAGCCCTTTGTGCCAAACAGAATCTAATGCTTTTTTAAAGTCAATAAAGCAATTAAAGATTTTGCCCTCTTTTGTTTGGTGAACATGTTTATTAATTAGTGTGTGTAAGGTGTATATATGGTCAGTAGTGCAATGGTTAGGGAGAAAGATAATTTAACATTTACTTATTACATTTGTTTTCTTGAAGAAAGGTTTGAATTCTTGAATTGAAAATGCTACAGAAAACCTTTCCCAAGTTGCTGTTTACACAAATTCCCCTGTAATTATTGGGGTCTGATTTGTCTCCACTTTTGTGGATAGGGGAGATGAGCCCCTGCTTCCAGACTTCAGGAAAGCAGCCAGAAGTTAGTACAATGTTGAACAATTTAAGCACAGGATTTTGCAACTTAGGTGTGCTGTTTTTCAGCATCTCATTTCAGATATTATCTAGACCACAAGCCTTCTTTGGTTTTATAGATTCTAGCTTTTCATTTGGTTCTTGTTGACTGATTCAAGGATGTTACATTTTTCTTGAATTTCTAATTGGTTATGTTTTAAGACTTTTTGTGGGACGTTTTTGTATAGATTATCAAAATACATTTTCCAAATTCCTTTATCTTGTATGGCTACATCTTGTGGCTTTGTCGTGCTCAAGTGTCTTATTGGTATAATTCGATTTCTTGTGTTTCACTCCAATTTGCTTACCGACCCAATAGGTCCACAGACGACGCAATCGCCATCACACTGCACACTGCCCTAACCCATCTCGACAAGAGGAATACCTATGTAAGAATGCTGTTCATCGATTACAGCTCAGCATTTAACACCATACAACCCTCCAAACTCGTCATTAAGCTCGAGACCCTGTGCAACTGGGTCCTGGACTTCCTGACGGGCCGCCCCAGGTGGTGAGGGTAGGTAACAACATCTCCACCCCGCTGATCCTCAACACTGGGTCCCCACAAGGGTGCGTTCTCAGCCCTCTTCTGTACTCCCTGTTCACCCACGACTGCGTGGCCATGCACGCATCCAACTCAATCATCAAGTTTGCAGACGACACTACAGTGGTAGGCTTGATTACCAACAACGACGAGACGGCCTACAGGGAGGAGGTGAGGGTCCTCGGAGTGTGGTGTCAGGAAAATAACCTCGCACTCAATGTCAACAAAACAAAAGAGATGATCGTGGACTTCAGGAAACAGCAGAGGGAGCAGCCCCCTATCTACATTGACGGGAAAGTAGTGGAGAGGATGGAGAGTTTTAAGTTCCTCGGCGTACACATCACGGACAAACTGAAAGGGTCCACCCACACAGACAGCGTGGTGAAGAAGGCGCAGCAGCGCCTCTTCAACCTCAGGAGGCTGAAGAAATTTGGCTTGTCACCAAAAACACTCACAAACTTTTACAGATGCACAATCGAGAGCATCCTGTCAGGCTGTATCACCGCCTGGTACGGCAACTGCTCCGCCCATAACCGGAAGGCTCTCCAGAGGGTAGTGAGGTCTGCACAACGCATCACCAGGTGCAAACTACCTGCCCTCCAGGACACCTACACCACCCAATATCACAGGAAGGCCAAAAAGATCATCAAGGACAACAACCACCCGAGCCACTGCCTGTTCACCCCGCTATCATCCAGAAGGTGAGGTCAGTACAGGTGGATCAAAGCTGGAACAGAGAGACTGAAAAACAGCTTCTATCACAAGGCCATCAGACTGTTAAACAGCCATCACTAACTCTGAGTGGCTGCTGCCAACATACTGACTCAACTCAAGCCACTTTAATAATGGGAAAATTGATGTAATCAATTTATCACTTGCCACTTTATATTATTTATATTAGATCATGTTTACTTAACCTACATTATTCATCTCATATGTATATACTGTACGCCATACCATCTACTGCATCTTGCCATCTTGATGTAATTAGATGTATCACTAGCCACTTTAAACAATGCCACTTTATTTAATGTTTTCATAGCCTACATTACCCATCTCATATGTATATACTGTACTCTATACCATCTACTGCATCTTGCCATCCTGATGTAATGTATCGCTAGCCACCTTAAGCAATGCTGCTTTATATGTTTTCATACCCTACAATACTCATCTCATATGTATATACTGTACTCTATACCATCTACAGCATCTTGCCTATGCCGTTCGGCCATCATCATTTATATATTTTTATGTACATATTCTTATTCATTCCTTTACAATTGTGTACACTAGTTGTTGTGGAATTGGTAGATTACTTGTTAGATATTACTGCATGGTCGGAACTAGAAGCACAAGCATTTCGCTACACTTGCATTAACACCTGCTAACCATGTGTATGTGACAAATACATTTGATTTGATTGATTTTATTGTTTCAGAGTTTCAAAGTATTCATAGCGTAGCTCTGGGTTGTTTGCTGCTAATGTTTTTCTTTTGACATTTGAATTAGGTGTTTTGTAACTGTTTTACATCCGTTATCAAACCATTTTTCAGAAACGCTTTGTTTTTTGTTTCTGATGATGCATTTCTTTGGTTTTGCAAATTTGCTTTTGATGCTTCTTTTTGGAATATGCAATGGATGTTTTGAGTAGCTGAATCAACACATTCTTTATTGTTTTGGTATTGTGAGTTATCATTTAATTTGAGTTCAATGTTTCAATGAATCTCTCTGCACTCTCTCTCTCTCTCTCTCTCTCTCTCTCTCTGTCTCTTGTTTTCTCTTCTCTCTATCTCTCTGCTGTCTTCTCTTCCCTCTCTATCTCCCTCTGTTGTCTTTCTCTCTCTCTTTCTCTCTGTCGCCCTCTCTTGTCTTCTCGCTCGCCCACTCTCTCTCTCTCTGTTGTGTTCACTTTTCTCTCCTCTCTCTCTCTCTCCTCTGTTGTCTTCTCTTTTTTCTCTCTTTTCTCTCTCGTTCTCTGTTGTCTGCTCTTCTCTCTCTCTCATCTTCTCTTCTCACTCTCTGTTGTCTTCTCTTCTCTCTCTGTTATCTTCTCTCTATCTATTCTCTCTCTCTGTTCTCTTATCTTCTCTTCTTTCTCTCTGCTGTTGTCTTCTCTTCTCTCTCTCAATTCAATTCAATTCAATTTCAATTAAATAGACTTCATTGACATGGCAAGTTATATTACTTACATGGTCAAAGTATACATATAACAAAATTGGTACTACTAACAGCAATAATAGTAGTTTATTTATTTGTATGTATTTTATTTTACCTTTTTTTAACTAGGCAAGTCCGTTAAGAACAAATTCTTATTTACAATGACGGCCTAGGAACAGTGGGTTAACTGCCTTGTTCAGGGGCAGAACGACCTTTCGGTTACTGGCCCAACACTAACCACTAGGCTATCTGCCGCCCCAGTAGTAGTGGAAATGGGATTACCATCAACAGAACTACAACAACAATATTAATGACAATAATATTACATTAAAGCAATAGTAGTAGACCAGCCTCAACCTGACTGCGAAGCCACATGACCTGGTATGAAAGCCAAAACTACATGGGAAATATTATCCACATTACATTGCACTTTTCACTGGCTGTCCCTCAAGCTTTGGCAGGAGGACACATATTTGGCTGCCAAAACTGCACATTTTGGCTTTTCACCCAATAAATATGAGATTTTTCCTTCATTTAATAGTTTCAAATTCTTTGTACTGAATGATAATTTTGGGAAAGAAAGATTCTCTTAGGTCTGAGGAGTAGGAAATACAACTCTGTCTCTACCTCTCCCCTGAAGCAGAGTGAGCACAGCCTGTCCTCTCTGGGTAGCCAGGTCTCTATAGCCAGACAGTGCTCACTCAGTCTGTACCTAGTCAGTGTTTTCCTCAGTTTTCTATCATTCACTGTGGTCAGATAGTCTGCCACCATGTACTGTCTGTTTAGAGCCAAATAGCATTGAAGTTGACTTAGATTTTTTTGTGGTGTCTCCAATAGGCGATATATTTTTCTTTTTGTTATGTGATGATTTGGTTGGACCAGATTTTCTGAGTGCTGTGCTGAGGCTCTATGAAGTTGGTTTGGGTTAGTGAACTGAGCCTCAGAACCAGCTGGCTGAGGGGACTCTTCTCTTGTTTCATCTCTTGACATTGTAGAGCTGTGTGATGGAGTCTCACCCTCTCTCTCTCTGTCTCTCTCTCTCTCCCCCTCTCTCTCTCTCAATTCAATTAAATTGAAGCGCTTTATTGACATGGGAAACATATGTTAACATTGCCAAAGCAAGTGAAGTAGTGTGTTAATATAGCAGTACGCCATGCCAGGCTATGGTCTATGTGGAAGATGACCCTTTTCACACCTACCAACACATGTGTGTGATGATTCTACAGTGGTCCTTGTAGCTATGATCAAACCGCTGTGATTAGAACGCTTCTTTAGAATGGTCAGTTTCAAATGACGCAACAATCAGCATTTGAGCTAGCCACACTTTTTGCACAAACACAGTCCTTACAAAGTTATTCCAGAATGTGAGCAGTTTATTTTTGGATGCAATGTTCAGACATTCACAGAAGTAGCTACAGCATAACACAATCATCCAAATCGGAAAAATATAGGCTACATTTGTCCTAGCGCTAACTGAGGAAGATTGACATAACACAAGCGGTCATATTTTTATAACTCTCGGCTGACAGAAACTACAATATGAATTAGCTAATAGCAATTACTATTTAAAATTAATCACATCATGGGTGAGCTCACCATTGATCAAAATAATTGAGTAAAACACTTTCTAGAAATCAAAAGTATTCCGACGATGGCAGTTTGTGCGCGCCTCCATGCCTGTTTTTTTGGCATCAACCAAAGATAATAAGAGCTAGACGAGGAGTTTGGTCTGTTTATAGTATTCATGTTGAAGGTGGTGTGTCGTCTACGCTCATCCACTTCCCTTCATTCACTTCCGGAAGTTTACCCGAAAGATGAGTGAACCATTCCTTTACCTCATTATAACATCTTTGGTCTGACAGATTACATGACACCCAGAATGCATTGTATAATGTCAACAAACATGGCGCCACACATAGCTGGCAAATAGCCTAGCATTAGCTCATTATAATCAGTACAACCTTCAAAAAAGTATTTTACACACGTCATAGGTGCCCATTACAATATATGCAATAATCAGAATACATTATTTGTCACCAGTAATTGAAAACATGTTAATAAAAATGCACATACATTATGCTCCATTCATACTTACATATATACCCACAGTTGAAGTTTGCCTACACTTAGGTTAGAGTCATTAAACTCCACAAATTTCTTGAGAACAAACTATAGTTTTGGAAACTCGGTTAGGACATCTACTTTGTGCATGACACAAGTAATTTTTCCAACAATTGTTTACAGACAGATTATTTCACTTATAATTCACTGTATCACAATTCCAGTGAGTCAAAAGTTTACATACACTTACTTGACTGTGCCTTTAAACAGCTTGGAAAATTCCAGAAAATGATGTCATGGCTTTAGAAGCTAATTGATGTCATTTGAGTCAATTGGAGGTGTACCTGTGGATGTATTTCAAGGCCTACCTTCAAACCTAGTGCCTCTTTGCTTCACATCATGGGAAAATCAAAAGAAATCAGCCAAGACCTCAAGATGCTGTCATACCGCTCAGGAAGGAGACGTGTTCTGTCTCCTAGAGATGAACGTACTTTGGTGTGAAAAGTGCAAATCAATCACAGAACAACAGCATAGGACCTTGTGAAGATGCTGGAGGAAACCGGTATAAAAGTATCTATATCCACAGTAAAACGAGTCCTACATTGACATAAACTGAAAGGCCACTCAGCAAGGAAGAAGCCACAGTTCCAAAATCGCAATAAAAAGCCAGACTACGGTTTGCAACTGCACATGGGGACAAAGATTGTACTTTTTGGAGAAATGTCCTCTGGTCTGATGAAACAAAAAAATAACTGTTTGGTCATAATGACCATCGTTATGTTTGGAGGAAAAAGGGGGAGACTTGCAAGCCGAAGAACACCATTCCAACCGTGAAGCACGGGGGTGGCAGCATCATGTTGTGGGGGTGCTTTGCTGCAGGAGGGACTGGTGCACTTCACAAAATACATGGCATCATGAGGGAGGAAAATTATGGGGATATATTGAAGCAACATCTCAAGACATCAGTCAGGAAGTTAAAGCTTGGTTGCAAATGGGTCTTCCAAATGGACAATGACCCCAAGCATACTTCCAAAGTTGTGGCAAAATGGCTTAAGGACAACAAAGTCAAGGTATTGGAGTGGCCATCACAAAGCCCTGACCTCAATCCTATGGAAGATTTGTGGGCAGAACTGAAAAAGTGTGTGCGAGCAAGGAGGCCTACAAACCTGACTCAGTTACACCAGCTCTGTCAGGATGAATGGGCCAAAATTCACCCAAATTATTGTGGGAAGCTTGTGGAAGGCTACCCGAAACGTTTGACCCAAGTGAAACAATTTAAAGGCAGTGCTACCAAATACTAAGTGAGTGTATGTAAACTTCTGACCCACTGGGAATGTGATGAAAGAAATTAAAGCTAAAATAAATAATTCTCTCTACTATTATTCTGACATTTCACATTCTTAAAATAAAGTGGTGATTCTAACTGACCTAAGACAGGACATTTTTACCAGGATTAAATGTCAGGAACTGTGAAACTGAGTTTAAATGTATTTGGCTAAGGTGTATGTAAACTTCAGACTTCAACTGTACATACTGTATGCACCTACAGTACAAACGACAACATGATATACAGAAAATAGGATCTTGCTGTGATAGGAACGCACAAAGTTATTAAGTAGACACAGGAAAACCTGGCTCCTTGTAGCGGAAAGGCTGTGCAACCACTGCACCACAGCAGAACCTGAGACAGAGCTGCATTTCCTGACAAAATGTCAAAAATATAAAACAATTGGAGAGTGTCATTTCCCCAAATTTGAAACACTTATTCAAGGTTTCAAAGACCTCTCTGATGAGGATAGGCTACCCGTCCTGTTGGGGGCGGACGCAGAGAGCTGTGGGTTGGCAGCGCACTACATTGCTGCCTGCCATAAGATGAGGGACAGTGTCTGATAGACCAATCAACCTGCACATGTCCTCTACTGTATGCTTATTGTTATTGTTCAGTGTATGGTTATTTTGACCCTTGGTTATTGTTGTCACTGTTGTCCCGTTGACAATTTTGATTCTTAACATTATCTTAATATTGTAATTATACAAAGTAAGCTTTGGTAATATGTACATTGTTACGTCATGCCAATAAAGCAAATTGAATTGAAGTGAATGAGAGATAGAGAAGAAGAGGAAGAGGGGGAGAGGGTAGTAGAGAGAGGGAGAGAGAGCGAGAGAGAGAGAGAGAAAGAGAGGGAGAGGGAGATGGAAGTAGAGAGAGGGAGAGAGAGCGAGAGAGAGAGAGAGAAAGAGAGGGAGAGGGAGATGGAAGTAGAGAGAGGGAGAGAGAGCGAGAGAGAGAGAGAGAGAGAAAGAGAGGGAGAGGGAGATGGAAGTAGAGAGAGGGAGAAAGAGGGAGTGTGTTGGTTTATCTTGTTTAATTAGCTGCCTTCACAATGAGACGATGATGCAAAAATATTTGTCCCAGTGGCATATTCTCATTGACTTTATGAGTGTGTGTGTGTGTGTGTGTGTGTGTGTGTGTGTGTGTGTGTGTGCGTGCGTGCGTGTGTGCGTGCGTGCGTGTGTGTGTGTGCGCGTGTGTGTGTGTGTGTGTGTGCGTGTGTGTGCAATTGTCTTCCTCCATTATCAGAACCCCAATGTCCAAACGTTTCACCTTAATGTCCTGAAAAGGTAGAAAAACACTAACTTTTTGAAAAATCAGAATTTGTTCAAATGCTATTTTAGGGTTTAGGTTTAGGGTTAGGTTTCTGGTTAGGGTTTGTGGGGTTAAAGGCCATGTTTCAAGTTACATTTGCCAATATAAATAGAATGTACATCCCTTGTAGATGGCAATAAGAAATCAAATATTTTATTCTTTCCCTGGGTTGCTAAAGAAAATGATGTGTGAAGAATGTGTGCTAGACTCCTCCTCAAGTGCGTGATGCAGTCTGTGATTTTGCCTGTGATGTTCATTCAGGTGAAGACTGGGGAGCTGACTGGGGACAATATCTGGTGAAGACTCGGGAGCTGACTGGGGACAACATCTGGTGAAGACTCGGGAGCTGACTGGGGACAACATCTGGTGAAGACTCGGGAGCTGACTGGGGACAACATCTGGTGAAGACTGTAACTGACTAGGGACAACATCTGGTGAAGACTGTAACTGACTGGGGACAACATCTGGTGAAGACTGTAACTGATTGGGGACAACATCTAGTGAAGACTCGGGAGCTGACTGTGGACAACATCTGGTGAAGACTGTTACTGACTGGGGACAACATCTAGTGAAGACTCGGGAGCTGACTGTGGACAACATCTGGTGAAGACTCGGGAGCTGCCTGGGGACAACATCTGGTGAAGACTCGGGAGCTGCCTGGGGACAACATCTGGTGAAGACTCGGGAGCTGACTGTGGACAACATCTGGTGAAGACTGTAACTTACTGGGGACAACATCTGGTGAAGACTCGGGAGCTGCCTGGGGACAACATCTGGTGAAGACTCGGGAGCTGACTGTGGACAACATCTGGTGAAGACTCGGGAGCTGACTGTGGACAACATCTGGTGAAGACTCGGGAGCTGACTGGGGACAACATCTGGTGAAGACTCGGGAGCTGACTGGGGACAACATCTGGTGAAGACTCGGGAGCTGACTGGGGACAACATCTGGTGAAGACTGTAACTGACTGGGGACAACATCTGGTGAAGACTCGGGAGCTGACTGTGGACAACATCTGGTGAAGACTCGGGAGCTGACTGGGGACAACATCTGGTGAAGACTCGGGAGCTGACTGTGGACAACATCTGGTGAAGACTCGGGAGCTGACTGGGGACAACATCTGGTGAAGACTCGGGAGCTGACTGGGGACAACATCTGGTGAAGACTCGGGAGCTGACTGGGGACAACATCTGGTGAAGACTCGGGAGCTGACTGTGGACAACATCTGGTGAAGACTCGGGAGCTGACTGTGGACAACATCTGGTGAAGACGCCGGTTCTACAAACAAGTAGCTATTACTCCTCTGCCTGAAGTCCTAGAATAAAACTACAGTGATCTGCTTGAAGGTAATTGTATATTTTATACGTGTATAAGATTTTTGTTGACAAAAAGCCTTGAACTTGGCATTGCTAGCTGGCTTCTGACTTATTCATCCCACATTACTAGTAACTGGCAAGCTGTGTCATGCAACTTTAGATGCTAGAGGAAAATGAATAGCTGTGCTTGCTAAGCTATCCATCTGATTGATAAAGTTGATAAAAGGTCATTAGCTAGCTAGCTAGATTGAACCTGCTGGGGGAGAGTTAGTTAAAACCTCTCTAGGCTACCTGACACACATCCAGTGAAAGTGCAGGGCGCCAAATTCAAACAACAGAAATCTCATAATTAAAATTCCTCAAACATACAAGTATTATACACCATTTTAAAGATAAACTTCTTGTTAATCCAACCACAGTGTCCGATTTCAAAAAGGCTTTACAGTGAAAGCATACCATGCGATTATCTGAGGACAGCGCCTAGTCACAAAAAAACATACAGCCATTTTCCAGCCAAAGAGAGGAGTCACAAAAAGCAGAAATAGAGATAAAATTAATCACTAACCTTTGATGATCTTCTTCAGATGGCACTCATAGGACTTCATGTTACACAATACATGTATGTTTTCTTCGATAAAGTTAATATGTATATCCAAAAATCTAGGTTTACATTGGCACGTTATGTTCAGTAATGTTTTGCTTCCAAAACATCCAGTGATTTTGCAGAGAGCCACATCAATTTACAGAACTACTCATCATAAACGTTGATGAAAGATACAAGTGTTATGCATAGGATTATAGATAAACTTCTCCTTAATGCAACCGCTGTGTCAGATTTCAAAAAAGCTTTACGGTGAAAGCACACCATGCGATAATCTGAGTACAGCGCTCAGCCACCAAAACAAGCCATACAGATACCCGCCATGTTGTGGAGTCAGTAAAAGTCAGAAATAGAGTTATAAATATTCACTTACCTTTGATGATCTTCATCGGAATGCACTCCCAGGAATCCCAGTTCCACAATAAATGTTTGTTTTGTTCGATAAAGTCAATATTTATGTCCAAATACCTCCTTTTTCTTCACGCGTTTAGTTCACCAATCCAAATGCACAAGGCGCGGGCACTAAGTCTAGACGAAAAGTCAAAAAAGTTCCTTTACAGTTCGTAGAAACATGTCAAACAATGTATATAATCAATCTTTAGGATGTTTTTATCATAAATCTTCAATAATATTCCAACCAGACAATTCCTTTGTCATTAGAAAGGAAAGGGAATGGAGCTCGTGCTCATCAACAACTAAAGACTTTCAGCCAGACCGTTGGTTGAAACAGCTCTTATTCGCTCCCCTTTCACAATAGAAGCCTGAAACAATGTTCTAAAGACTGTTGACATCTAGTGGAAGCCTTAGGAAGTGCAATCTGACCCCATTTACACTGTATATTGGATAGGCAATCACTTGAAAAACTACAAACCTCAGATTTCCCACTTCCTGGTTGGATTTTTCTCAGTTTTCACCTGCCATATGAGTTCTGTTATACTCACAGACATCATTCAAACAGTTTTAGAAACTTCAGAGTGTTAGATATAGGTCTATAGCAGTTTAGGTCAAGAGTGTCCCCCCCTTTGAAGAGGGGGATGACCACAGCTGCTTTCCAATCTTTGGGAATCTCAGACGACACGAAAGAGAGGTTGAACAGACTAGTAATAGGGGTTGTATCAATTTCGGCAGATCATTTTAGAAAGAAATGGTCCAGATTGTCTAGCCCGGCTGATTTGTAGGGGTCCAGATTTTGCAGCTCTTTCAGAACATCAGCTGACTGGATTTGGGAGAAGGAGAAATGTGGAAGGCTTGGGCGAGTTGCTGTGTTGGGTGCAGTGCTGTTGACCGGGGTTGGGGTAGCCAGGTGGAAAGCATGGCCAGCCATAGAAAAATGCTTATTGAAATTCTCAATTATAGTGGATTTATCGGTGGTGACAGAGTTTCCTATCCTCAGTGCAGTGGGCAGCTGGGAGGAGGTGCTCTTATTCTCCAAGGACTTTACAGTGTCCCAGAACTTCTTTGAGTTTGTGTTGCAGGAAGCAAATTTCTGCTTGAAAAAGCTAGCCTTTGCTTTTCTAACTGCCTGTGTATATTGGTTTCTAACTTCCCTGAAAAGTTGCATATCATGGGGGCTGTTCGATGCTAATGCAGAACGCCACAGGATGTATTTGTGTTGGTTAAGGGCAGTCAGGTCTGGAGAGAACCAAGGGCTATATCTGTTCCTGGTTCTACATTTCTTGAAAGGGGCATGCTTATTTAAGATGGTGAGGAAGGCATTTAATAAAATAACCAGGCATCCTCTATTCAATATCCTTCCAGGATACCTGGGCCAGGTCGATTAGAAAGGCCTGCTCGCTGAAGTGTTTCAGGGAGCGTTTGACAGTGATGAGTGGAGGTCGTTTGACCGCTGACCCATTACGGATGCAGGCAATGAGGCAGTGATCGCTGAGATCTTGGTTGAAAACAGCAGAGATGTATTTAGAGGGCAAGTTGGACAGGATGATATCTATGAGGGTGCCCGTGTTTACGGCTTTGGGGTGGTACCTGGTAGGTTCATTGATAATTTGTGTGAGATTTAGGGCATCAAGCTTAGATTGTAAGATGGCCAGGGTGTTAACCTGTTAGGGTATAGGGGGCAGTATTTTCACGGCTGGATAAAAAAATGTACCCGATTTAATCTGGTTACTAATCCTACCCAGTAACTACAATATGCATATACTTATTATATATGGATAGAAAACACCCTAAAGTTTCTAAAACTGAATGGTGTCTGTGAGTATAACAGAACTCATTTGGCAGGCAAAACCCTGAGACAGATTCTGACAGGAAGTGGATACCTGATGTGTTGAATTGACTTTAAGCCTATACCATTGAAAAACAAAGGGGGTGAGGAATGTTTTGGCACTTCCTATTGCTTCCACAAGATGTCCCCAGCCTTTACAAAGTGTTTTGAGTCTTCTACTCTGAGATCTGACTGAAGAAGAGCCTTGGAACGGCGATGGCCCATTAGACACCTTGCGCGCGAGTTGATGGTGGGTACTCTCATTCCGAAACGTTTTAAAAGAGAACCAAATGGTCCGCCTTGAATTTTATTCATGTTCTGGTTAAAAAAGGCCCTAATGATTTATGCGATACAACGTTTGACATGTTTGAACGAACGTAAATATATTTTTTCCGTTCTTGAAGTGAAGTGAAGTCCGGCTGGCTTAGATCATGTGCTACAACACGGAGGTTTTTGGACATAAATGATGAGCTTTTTTGAACAAAACTACATTCGTTATGGACCTGGGATTATTTGGAAGTGACATCTGATGAAGAGAATCAAAGGTAATGGATTATTTACATAGTATTTTCGATTTTAGATCTCTCCAACATGGCGGTTAGTCTGTATCGCAATGCGTATTTTTCTGGCGCAGTGCTCAGATTATTGCAAAGTGTGATTTCCCAGTAAGGTTAATTTTAAATCTGGCAAGTCCATTGCGTTCAAGAGATGTAAATCTATAATTCTTTGAATGACAATATAATATTTTACCAATGTTTTCTAATATTAATTAATTATTTTGTTGTCATGACTTGACTGCCGGTATTGGAGGGAAACGATTTCCTGAACATCAACGCCATAGTAAAACGCTATTTTTAGATATAAATATGAACTTGATAGAACTAAAAATGCATGCATTGTCTAACATAATGTCCTAGGAGTGTCATCTGATGGAGATTGTAAAAGGTTAGTGCATAATTTTAGCTGATTTTATGGTTTTGGTGACGCCCGTCTTTGAATCGACAATGCATTACACACAGCTATTATCAATGTACTCTCCTAACATAACCTAACTTTATGCTTTCCCCGTAAAACCTTTTTGAAATCGGACAACGTGGTTAGATTAAGAAGATGTTTATCTTTCAAAGGCTGTAAGTTAGTTGTATGTTTGAGAAATTTGAATTTTGACATTTATTTGGTTTCAAATTTTTGAAATGCACCTGCTGTTGATAGGGTGCGCCACGGGTGGCACGCTAACGTCCCACATAGCCCCAAGAAGTTAAGCATGTCCCAGTTTAGGTAACCTAGCAGCACGAGCTCTGAAGATAGATGGGGGCAATCAGTTCACATATGGTGTGCAGAGCACAGCTGGGGGCAGAGGGTGGTCTATAGCAGGCGGCAACGGTGAGAAACGTGTTTTTAGAGAGGTGGATTTTTAAAAGAAGAAGTTCAAATTGTTTGGGTACAGACTTGGATAGTAGGACAGAACTCTGCAGGCTATCTCTGCAGTAGATTGCAACACCGCCCCCTTTGGCCGTTCTATCTTGTCTGAAAATGTTGTAGTTAGGGATTGAGATTTCAGAGTTTTTGGTGGTTTTCCTAAGCCAGGATTCAGACACGGCTAGGACATCCGGGTTGGCAGAGTGTGCTAAAGCAGCGAATTAAACAAACGTAGGGAGGAGGCTTCTAATGTTAACATGCATGAAACCAAGGCTATTACGGTTACAGAAGTCATCAAACGAGAGCGCCTGGGGAATAGGAGTGGAGCTAGGCACTGCAGGGCCTGGATTCACCTCTACATCGCCAGAGGAACAGAGGAGGAGTAGGATAAGGGTACGGCTAAAAGCTTAGAGAATTGGTCGTCTAGGACGTCCGGAACAGAGAGTAAAAGGAGCAGGTTTCTGGGGGCGATAAAATATCTTCAAGGTATAATGTACAGACAAAGGTATGGTAGGATGTGAATACAGTGGAGGTAAACCTAGGCATTGAGTGATGATGAGAGAGATATTGTCTCTAGATACATAATTGATACCAGGTGATGTCATCGCATGTGTGGGTGGTGGAACTGAGAGGTTGGATAAGGTATAATGAGCAGGGCTAGAGGCTCTACAGTGAAATAAGCCAATAAACTAACCAGAACAGCAATGGACAAGGCATATTGACATTAAGGACAGGCATGCTTAGCCAAGTGATCAAAAGGGTCCAGTAAGTAGTGAGGTCGGTTGCGGTCACGGCGATTCAGACAGCTAGCCGGGCCATGGGTAGCAAGTTGGCAGAAGATGGTCTGTCATTAGCCACCTCGTGCGTTTCCGTCGGTAGATTAGTGGGGTTCCGTGTGGTAGAGAGGACCAATCCATTTGGCAAAATAGTTATAGCTATAGTGGCCCAAGAAAATTGTCCGATAGACCTATTCAGATAGCAGCCGATAAGACAGCTAACGTTTAGCTGGCCGCAGATAGGCGTTCAGGTTACGCCGCGATGGAGGGGCCAGTTGGATAACTCCCGCGGGCAGATAACGTTGGTAGTCCAGTCGTGAAGGCCCGATGGGGCTCCGCATCGGCAGTAAAACGCGTCCGGATAGGTGATTGTAGCCCAGGAGTGGCTGATGGAACTCTTCAGCTGGCTAGCTCCGGAATAATTGATGTTAACTGTCTAACTTCTGGTTAACCTCTAGGGGCTATGTGGGACGCAAGCGTTCCACCCCTGGTACACCCTATCAACAACAGGTGAAATATCAAGGGCGCCAAATTTGAAAACAATTAAATGTCATAATTCAAATTTCTCAAACATACAACTATCTTACACCCTTTGAAAGATAAACATCTCCGTAATCTAACCACGTTGTCCGATTTCAAAAAGGCTTTACGGCGAAAGCATAAAGTTAGATTATGTTAGGAGAGTACATTGACAATAGCTGTGTGTAATGTTTTGTCAATTCAAAGACAGGCGTCACCAAAAGCAGAAAACCAGCTAAAATTATGCACTAACCTTTGACAATCTCCATCAGATGACACTCCTAGGACATTATGTTAGACAATACATGCATTTTTAGTTCTATCAAGTTCATACTTATATCCAAAAACAGCGTTTTACCATGGCGTTGATGTTGAGGAAATCGTTTCCCTCCAATACCACCAGTCAATCAGCACAACAAATTAAATAATTACTATTCGAAAACATTGGTAAAATATTATATTGTCATTCAAAGAATTATAGATTTACATCTCTTGAACGCAACCGGATTGCCAGATTTAAAAATAACCTTACTGGGAAATCACACTTTGCAATAATCTGAGCACTGCGCCCAGAAAAATACGCTTTGCGATACAGACTAACCGCCATGTTGGAGAGATCTAAAATCGAAAATACTATGTAAATAATCCATTACCTTTGATTCTCTTCATCAGATGTCACTTCCAGGAATCCCAGTTCCATAACAAATGTAGTTTTGTTCGAAAAAGCTCATAATTTATGTCCAAAAAGCTCCGTGTTGTTAGCACATGATATATGCCCGCCGGACTTCTCTTCATGAACGAGGGGAAAAAAAATATTTACGTTCGTTCAAACATGTCAAACGTTGTATAGCATAAATCATTAGTGCCTTTTTTAACCAGAACATGAATAATATTCAAGGCGGACGATTGCATTCTCTTTTAAAACGTATTGGAACGAGAGTACCCAACATGAACTCGTGCGCCAGAGTCTAATCGGCCACCACCGTTCCAAGGCTCTTGTTCGGTCAGATCTCACAGTAAAAGACTCAAAAAACTTTGTAAAAACTGGTGACATCTAGTGGAAGCCATAGGAAGTGCTCAACGATTAATAAGCCCCTGTGTGTTTCAATGGCATAGGCTTAAAGGTAATTCAACACATCAGGTATCCACTTCCTGTCAGAATTTGTCTCAGGGTTTTGACTGCCATATGAGTTCTGTTATACTTACAGACATCATTCAAACAGTTTTAGAAAATTCAGAGTGTTTTCTATCCAAACCTGAACAATAATATGAATATTCTAGCTTCTGAGTTGGTGTAGGAGGCAGTTAAAAATGGGCACATATTTTTTTCTAAATTCTCAATACTGCCCCCTAGCCCTAAGAAGTTTTAACTTCTGGCTAGCTTCTGTTGTGGATTTCAGATTTGAGGTAAATAATACTTTTTTTTTAAAAATTGGTGAGGCGGGTTGCAGGAGAGTGTTTTGAAGTTGAGTTTTTAGAAAAAAATATATAAAAAGATATGCGAAGAAAATATGTAAATATATATATACACGGGACATGACAAGACGAGGACAAAGGACGTCTGACTGCTATGCCATCTTGGATAAGTAAGTGATATACAGGGATATACAGTGATATACAGTGATATACAGTGATTTACAACGATATACAGAGCCTTCGGAAAGTATTCAGATCTCTTGACTTTTCCACGTTGTTACGTTACAGCCTTATTCTAAAATGGATTATATAAAACTATTTCCTCAGCAATCTACACAAAATATCCCATAATGACATCACAATACCCCATAATGACAAAGCGAAAATAGCTTTTTAGAAATGTTTGCAAATTTATTAAAAATAAAAAACTGATAAACATTATTTACATTATTATTCAGTCCCTTTGATGTGAGATTCGAAATTGAGCTCAGGTGCATCCTCTTTCCATTGATCATCCTTGAGATGTTTCTACAGCTTGATTGGTACACCTGTGGTAAATTAAATTGATTGGACATGATTTGGAAAGGCAGACACCTGTCCCACAGTTGACAGTACATGTCAGAGAAAAAACCAAGCCATGAGGTCGAAGGAACCTCAGAGACAGGATTGTGTTGAGGTACAGATCTGGGGAAGGGTACCAAAACATTTCTGCAGCATTAAAGGTCCCCAATAATACAGTGGCCTCCATCATTCTTAAATGGAAGAAGTTTGGATTCCCCAAGATTCTTCATAAAGCTGGCCGCCCGGCCAAATTGAGCAATCGTGGGAGAAGGGCCTTGGTTAGGGAGGTGACCAAGAACCTGATGGTAACTCTGACAGAGCTCTGGAGTTCCTCTGAGGAGATGGGAGAACATTCCAGAAGGACAACCATCTCTGCAGCACTCCACCAATCAGGCCTCTATGGTAGAGTGGCCAGATGGAAGCTACTCCTCAGTAAAAGGCACATGACAGCCCGCTTGGAGTTTGCCAAAAGGTACCAAAAAGGACTCTCATTGAGAAACAAGATTCTCTGGTCTGAAGAAACCAAGATTAAACTCTTTGGCCTGAATGCCAAGTGTCACATCTGGAGGAAACCTGGCACCATCCCTACGTTGAAGCATGGTGGTGGCAGCATCAAGCTGTGGAAATTTTTTTCAGCGGCAGGGGACTTAGTCAGGATCGAGGCAAAGATGATCGGTGCAAAGTACAGAGAGATCCTTGATGAAAACCTACTCCAGCGCACTCAGGACCTCAGACTGGGGCGTAGGTTCATTTTCCAGCAGGACAACAGGACAGCCAAGACAATGCAGGACTGGCTTCGGGACAAGTCTCTGAATGTCCTTAAGTGGCCCACCAGAACCCGGACTTGAACTCGATCGAACATTTCTGGTGAGACCTGAAAATAGCTGTGCAGCGACGCTCCCCATCCAACCTGACAGAGCTTGAGAGGATCTGCAGAGAGGAATGGGAGAAACTCCCCATATACAGGTGTGCCAAGCTTGTAGCGTCATACCCAAGAAGACTCAAGGCTGTAATCACTGCTAAAGGTGCTTCATCAAAGTACTGAGTAAAGTGTCTGAATACCTATGTAAATGTGATATTGGTGCAGCGGTCTAAGGCACTGCATCTCAGTGCTAGATGCATCACTTCAGACCCTTGTTGGATTCCAGGCTGTATCACAACCGGCCGTGATTGGGAGTCCCATAGGGCGGCGCACAATTGGCCCAGCTTCGTCCGGGTTTGGCCAGGGTAAGCTGTCATTGTAAATGAGAATTTCTTCTTATCTGACTTGCCTAGTTAAATAAATAAATACCTTAACCAGGTTCATCCACTAGCAGGATATTCTCAGCCTCCTAACAGTGGTGACTGGAAAGAGACTTCTGTTACACAAAACAACACAAAGTGTAACGACATCTGGTGATTGTCATTAGCTCCGAATTTATGCGTCCACTGCTGTCCAGCACGTCTCGGTGGCGGCCACTCATCTCTGCCTCGGCAAAATGTCAGGCTTCTGGGCAAACCACACGTAACCACATGGCATTTTGGAGTGTAGGTCGTACCACCCTTTTTCAAGTCCATTCGTTCATTTTTCCTGCCTCTGACATGCAGTAATGATAAATAATTATAAATATTAGCCTACAGTTTTCTTGACATTTTGTTTTAATTATTGTGATAGGCTCATGTTTTACTCTCCCTCTCTCTCTCTCTCTCTCTCTCTCTCTCTCTCTCTCTCTCTCTCTCTCTCTCTCTCTCTCTCTCTCTCTGTCTCTCTCTCTCCCCTCTCTCTCTCTGTCTCTCTCTCTGTCTCTCTCTCTCTCTCTCTCTCTCTCTGTCTCTCTCTCTCCCTCTCTCTCTCTCTCTCTCTCTCTCTCTCTCTCTCTCAATTCAATTCAATTCAAGGGGCTTTATTACCATGGGAAATATATGTTAACATTGCCAAAGCAAGTGAAATAGATAATAAACAAAGTTGAAATAAACTATCAAAATTAACATGAAGCATTACACTCACAACTTCCAAAAGAATAAAGACATTTCCAATGTCATATTATGTTTATATACAGTGTTGTAACGATGTACAAATAGTTAAAGTACAAAAGAGAAAATAAATAAACATAAATATGGGTTGTATTTACAATGGTGTTTGTTCTTCACTGGTTGACCTTTTCTTGTGGCAACAGGTCACAAATGTTGCTGCTGTGATGACACACTGTGGTATTTCACCCAGTAGATATGGGAGTTGGTCAAAATCGGGTTTGTTTTTTAATTCTTTGTGGATCTGTGTAATCTGAGGGAAATATGTGTCTCTAATATGGTCATACATTTGGCAGGAGGTTAGGAAGTGCAGCTCAGTTTCCATCTCATTTTGTGGGCAGTGTGCACATAGCCTGTCTTCTCTTGAGAGCCAGGTCTGCCGACAACAGCCTTTCTCAATAGCAAGGCTATGCTCACTGAGTCTGTACATAGTCAAAGCTTTCCTTAAGTTTGGGTGAGTCACAGTGGTCAGGCATTCTGCCACTGTGTACTCTCTGTTTAGGGCCAAATAGCATTCTAGTTTGCTTATTTTTTTTGCTAATTCTTTCCAATGTGTCAAGTAATTCACTTTTTGTTTTCTCATGATTTGGTTGGGTCTCTCTCTCTCTCCTTTGTGGAACACTTCAATGAGGGCTAATGTGCTGGATAAATGGACTGGCACAAGCAAGCCTTGGATGATACCACAAAGAACTTGTGGAAAAGGGAGGGGGGA
>NW_021822751.1:160870-164039 GCF_901001165.1 Salmo trutta | reverse complement strand
CTCTCTCTCTCTCTCTCTCTCTCTCTGTCTCTATTAATTCAATAACGATAAAGACATGTCAAGTGTTACATTATCTATGTACTGTGTTTTAGCGATGTGATTATAGTTGTAGTATGAATAGTAGGGGAAGATAAATGAACAGATACATATTGGTGTTATTTACAACGGTGTTTGTGCTCTACTGGTTACGCTTTTCTCATGGAGACGGGACACACATCTTCCTGCTGTGATTGCACACAGTTTATCAATGTTTGATTTGTTTTCTAATTCTTTGTGGGTCTGTGTAATATGAGGGAAATATGTGTCTCTAATATGGTCATACATTTGGCAGGAGGTTAGGAAGTGCTGCTCAGTTTCCACCTCATTTTGTGGGCAGTGTGCACATAGCCTGTC
This sequence comes from Salmo trutta, assembly GCF_901001165.1. Taxonomy (NCBI): domain Eukaryota; kingdom Metazoa; phylum Chordata; class Actinopteri; order Salmoniformes; family Salmonidae; genus Salmo; species Salmo trutta. The sequence goes on along the minus strand of NW_021822751.1, from coordinate 163,646 downwards.
TCTCAATCGGAGTCTGTACATAGTCAAATATTTCCTTATGTTTGGGTCAGTCACAGTGGTCAGGTATTCTGCCTCTGTGTATTCTGTGTTTAGGGACAAATAGCATTCCACTTTGCAGAGTTTTTTTGGTTAATTATTTCCAGTGTCAAATAGTTATCTTTTTGTTTTCTCATGCTTTGGTTGGGTCTTATTGTGTTACTGTTTATTTCTCTCTCTCTCTCTCTTTCTTTCTTTCTTTCTTTTTCGCTCTCTCTGCACATGAATGACAATTGTGGGTATCAGCTGCAGATGGAGGATTATAGGCCTAAGCATGTCACACACAGAGAAACAGACACACACACACACACACACACACACACACACACACACACACACACACACACACACACAGAGTAGGGAACAGTCAAGGTGCGAAGGATTATCTCTGATGATTTCCTAACTTGTTCGTTGAGTGCAGCTGGCTGTGTCTGGAATACCAGGTGTTTTCCATTATGCTCTCTTGGCTGGCTGGCTGACTGGCTGGCTGGCTGGCTGGCTGACTGTGTGTGTGTGTGTGTGTGTGTGTGTGTGTGTGTGTGTGTGTGTGTGTGTGTGTGTGTGTGTGTGTTTGTGTGTGTGTGTGTGGTGTGTGTGTGGTGTGTGTGTGTGTGTGTGTGTGTGTGTGTGTGTGTGTGTGTGTGTGTGTGTTTGTGTGTGTGTAAAATATTATGGGTTAATATATGTATCCAGTTAAACATTATAGGATAATGTCTGTACACAGTAAAGCATTGTGGGATAATGTCTGTAAGCAGTAAAGCATTTTGGGATAATGTCTGTACGCAGTAAAGCATTATGGGATAATGTCTGTACGCAGTAAAGCATTATGGGATAATGTCTGTACACAGTAAAGCATTATGGGATAATGTCTGTAAGCAGTAAAGCATTTTGGATAATGTCTGTACGCAGTAAAGCATTATGGGATAATGTCTGTAAGCAGTAAAGCATTTTGGGATAATGTCTGTACGCAGTAAAGCATTATGGGATAATGTCTGTACGCAGTAAAGCATTATGGGATAATGTCTGTAAGCAGTAAAGCATTATGGGATAATGTCTGTAAGCAGTAAAGCATTATGGGATAATGTCTGTACGCAGTAAAGCATTATGGGATAATGTCTGTACGCAGTAAAGCATTATGGGATAATGTCTGTAAGCAGTAAAGCATTATGGGATAATGTCTGTACACAGTAAAGCATTATGGGATAATGTCTGTACACAGTAAAGCATTATGGGATAATGTCTTTACACAGTAAAGCATTATGGGATAATGTCTGTACGCAGTAAAGCATTATGGGATAATGTCTGTACGCAGTAAAGCATTATGGGATAATGTCTGTATCCAGTAAAGCATTATGGGATAATGTCTGTGTACTGTGTAAACCATGACGAGTGATGCAGAACATCTGAAGGACAAACTTCAAATGGCCCAAAACAGACTGATTACAATTCTACTGAAGCTCAGCCTTATTGGACACACATTGGTCCTAATCATTTCAGGGAAGTGAACTGGCTTCCTGTTGATCTCCAGGTGGTGTAGAACCAACTGTTCATGTTTTAAAGCTATATATGACCTTTCCCCTAGGTACCTCTCTGGTTATAGCCATCACACCAGAGCCAGTGTTGCCAATATCAGACCGCTGTGCCATAGGAGGGTGGCTGGAAAAAGCTCTTTCCTGGTGCAGAGGAATAGAAAGGTGTACCAAACCATATGAAACCATCCCTATGCTGAGCAGTTTTAAGATAAACCTTAAGAAATGGTTTATGGGCAAAATGCTTTAAAACTGCACAGGCTAAAATGATGTAGAATTGTATCAATGAACATAACTTGGGAATCTATTTAATTCCTTTTACTGTTTCCTCCCTGTTGATGAGGTGTATGTGAGATTCATTTTGTTTTCATGTTATTATCTTGTGTATATTAAACCACAATGGAAATACGTTTCTTACACTTTTTTGTGTCATCCTCAATTATTTTAATCACATTGTATTGTATCCACATGTGTGGTTGTATTGTGCTTAAAATGGTCAAAGAAATCAAATTCAATTCAATTAAACTGGTCAGTGACATGATAGGTGATTGGCTACTGGAGTCAGTGAGGTGAGAAGTGATTGGCCACTAAAGTCAGTGAGGTGATAGGTGATAGGTTACTACAACTACTGGTGGCCATTCTGTGCCAATATGTTGACAGCAGCAGTATAGGTCAGAGGTTAGAGAGGAACTAGGACACCTAACAAACCAAGCCAGTTCAAACCAGTTCTTTCTGACCATTCCAGTCTGATATGTCTGCTTGTTTGAATATATGGGACTCATTTGACTGTAACACCAGTAGGGAGGGAAACATTTGAATGCAACACACACCTGAGAGTCCATAGCTCAAACACTGCATCTGACTGCATATCAAGAGGCTAATCATACATCTCTCATGAATAGCCTACTGTTTAATAAGAAGTCTCTCATGAATATTCTACTGTTTAATAATAAATCTCTCATGAATAGCCTCCTGTTTAGTAAGCAGCAGAAAGGCCCTGCGATTTACTAGTGTCCTTTCCAGAGGGTGTACTGGTACATCAAGCTGCCTCCCCCTACAGAAACAGTGTCCTGTTCAGAGGGTGTACTGGTACATCAAGCTGCCTCACCCTACAGAAACAGGAGATGGACTAGTGTCCTGTCCAGAGGGTGTACTGGTACATCAAGCTGCCTCACCCTACAGAAACAGGAGATAGGCTAGTGTCCTGTCCA
>NW_021822751.1:153370-158370 GCF_901001165.1 Salmo trutta | reverse complement strand
TGAGAGCCATACCAGGCCAACAAAGAAATACACAACATAGAAAACCCATAGAAATACAAAACATAGAATAATCCCCCAAAACCCCGGAACACATAAAACCCCTCTTATATAAAGACATAACCCAACAAACCCTGAACCACATAAAACAAACACCCCCTGCCACGTCCTGACCAAACTACAATAACAAATAACCCCTTTACTGGTCAGGACGTGACACCGCCTCACCAATTAAAAAAAATATATATTATTTACCTCAAATCTGAAATCCACAACAGAAGCTAGCCAGAGGTTAGCCAGTTCACTGGCTAACATTGGAGTTCAGCCAGCCACGGTTAGCGGTCCTCAGCGATCCATTAGCTCGAAAAGCTGTCGCCAGTTTTTGTACAGTGCGACTCAGAGTAGAGCATACCGGACCTATTCTCTCTCAATATCCCCAAATTTCTATCGCAGGCTCTGGACTTTTACACCTGGATCTTGCAGTGAGCTAGCTGCTACCTGAGTGACTATTGGCAAACGTCGGTCCTGGAGCTAACATAAATTATTCCGGAGCTAGCCAGCTGAAGAGTTCCATCAGCCACTCCTGGGCTATTCCGGAGCTAGCCAGCTGAAGAGTTCCATCAGCCACTCCTGGGCTACAATCACCTATCCGGACCCGTTTTTACTGCCGATGCGGAGCCCAATCGGGCCTTCACGACTGGACAACCAACGTTATCTGCCCGAGGGAGTTATCCAACTGGCCCCTACGTTGCGACATAACCTGAACGCCCGTCTGCGGCCCGCTAATCGTTAGCTATCTTATCGGCTGATATCTGAATAGGTCTATCGGACAATTTTCTTGGGCCACTATAACTATAACTATTTTGCCAATTGGACTGGTCCCCCCTACCACACGGAACCCCACTATTCTACAGACTGAAATGCACGAGGTGGCTAAAAACAGACCTCCCTCCATCTTCTACCAGCTTGCTACCTATGGCTCGGCTAGCTATCTAATTCTCACTGGACCCTCTGATTACTCAGCTAAGCATGCCTCTCCTTAATGTCAATATGCCTTGTCCATTGCTGTTCTGGCTAGTGTTTATTGGCTTATTTCACTGCTCATTATACCTTATCCAACCTTTCAGTTCCTCCACCCACACATGCTATGACATCTTCTGGCTTCAATGATGTTTCTAGAGACAATATCTCTCTCATCATCACTAAATGCCTAGGTTTACCTCCACTGTGTTCACATCCTACCATACCTTTGTCTGTACATTATACCTTGAAGCTATTTTATCGCCCCCAGAAACCTTGTCCTTTTACTCTCTATTCCGGACATCACAGACGACCAATTCTCATAGCTTTCAGCCGTACCCTTATCGTCCTCCTCCTCTGTTCCTCTGGTGATGTAGAGGTGAATCCAGGCCCTGCAGTGCCTAGCTCCACTCCTATTCCCCAGGCGCTCTGTTTGATGACTTCTGTAACCGTAATAGCCTTGGTTTCATGCATGTTAACATTAGAAGCCTCCTCCCTAAGTTTGTTTTATTCACTGCTTTAGCACACTCTGCCAACCCGGATGTCCTAGCCGTGTCTGAATCCTGGCTTAGGAAGTCCACCAAAAACTCTGAAATCTTCATCCCTAGCTACAACGTTTTCAGACAAGATAGAATGGCCAAAGGGGGCGGTGTTGCAATCTACTGCAGAGATAGCCTGCAGAGTTCTGTTCTACTATCCAGGTCTGTACCCAAACAATTTGAACTTCTACTTTTAAAAATCCATCTCTCACCGTTGCCGCCTGCTATAGACCACCCTCGGCCCCCAGCTGTGCTCTGGACACCATATGTGAACTGATTGCCCCCCATCTATCTTCAGAGCTCGTGCTGCTAGGTGACCTAAACTGGGACATTTTTAACACCCCAGCCATCCTACAATCCAAGCTCGATGCCCTCAATCTCACACAAATTATCAATGAACCTACCAGGTACAACCCCAAAGCCGTAAACACGGGCACCCTCATAGATATCATCCTAACCATTTTTACATTACATTTTAGTCATTTAGCAGACGCTCTTATCCAGAGCGACTTACATTTTTTTTTCCTGGGCTGGCCCCCCGTGGGAATCGAACCCACAACCCTGGCGTTGCAAACACCATGCTCTACCAACTGAGCTACAGGGAACTTGCCCTCTAAATACACCTCTGCTGTTTTCAACCAAGATCTCAGCGATCACTGCCTCATTGCCTGCATCCGTAATGGGTCAGCGGTCAAACAACCTCCACTCATCACTGTCAAACGCTCCCTGAAACATTTCAGCGAGCAAGCCTTTCTAATCGACCTGGCCCGGGTATCCTGGAAGGATATTGACCTCATCCCGTCAGTAGAGGATGCCTGGTTATTTTTTTTAAATGCCTTCCTCACCATCTTAAATAAGCATACCCCATTCAAGAAATGTAGAACCAGGAACAGATATGGCCCTTGGTTCTCTCCAGACCTGACTGCCCTTAACCAACACAAAAACATCCTGTGGCGTTCTGCATTAGCATTGAACAGCCCCCTTGATATGCAGTTTTTCAGGGAAGTTAGAAACCAATATACACAGGCAGTTAGAAAAGCCAAGGCTAGCTTTTTCAAGCAGAAATTTGCTTCCTGCAACACAAACTCAAAAAAGTTCTGGGACACTGTAAAGTCCATGGAGAATAAGAACACCTCCTCCCAACTACCCACTGCGCTAAGGATAGGAAACTCTGTCACCACCGATAACCCCGCTATAATTGAGAATTTCAATAAGCATTTTTCTATGGCTGGCCATGCCCTCCACCTGGCTTCCCCTACTGCAGTCAACAGCACTGCACCCCCCCAGCTGCTCGCCCAAGCCTTCCCCATTTCTCCTTCTCCCAAATCCATTCAGCTGATGTTCTGAAAGAGCTGCAAAATCTGGACCCTTACAAATCAGCCGGGCTAGACAATGTGGACCCGTTCTTTCTAAAATGATCTGCCGAAATTGTTGCAACCCCTATTACTAGCCTGTTCAACCTCTCTTTCGTGTTGTCTGAGATTCCCAAAGATTGGAAAGCAGCTGCTGTCATCCCCCTCTTCATAGGAGGAGACACTCTTGACCCAAACTGCTCCTAAATACAAGTAAAACTTAATGCATGCTCTTCAACCGATCGCTGCCTGCACCTGCCCGCCTGTCCAGCATCACTACTCTGGACGGTTCAGACTTAGAATATGTGGACAACTACAAATACCTAGGTGTCTGGTTAGACTGTAAACTCTCCTTCCAGACTCACATCAAACATCTCCAATCCAAAGTTAAATCTAGAATTGGCTTCCTACAAAGCATCCTTCACTCAAGCTCCCAAACATACCCTCGTAAAACTTACCATCCTACCGATCCTCGACTTTGGCGATGTCATTTACAAAATAGCCTCCAATACCCTACTCAACAAACTGGATGCAGTCTATCACAGTACCATCCGTTTTGTCACCAAAGCCCCATATAATACCCACCACTGCGACCTGTATGCTCTCGTTGGCTGGCCCTCGCTTCATAATCGTCGCCAAGCCAAGTGGCTCCAGGTCATCTACAAGACCCTGCTAGGTAAAGTCCCCCCTTATCTCCGCTCACTGGTCACCATAGCAGCACCCACCTGTAGCACGTGCTCCAGCAGGTATATCTCTCTGGTCACCCCTAAAGCCAACTCCTCCTTTGGCCATCTCTCCTTCCAGTTCTCTGCTGCCAATGACTGGAACGAACTACAAAAATCTCTGAAACTAGAAACACTTATCTCCCTCACTAGCTTTAAGCACCAGCTGTCAGAGCAGCTCACAGATCACTGCACCTGTACATAGTCCATCTATAATTTAGCCCAAACAACTACCTCTTCCCCTACTGTATTTATTTATTTATTTATTTTACTCCTTTGCACCATATTATTTATATTTCTACTTTGCACTTTCTTCTACTACAAATCTACCATTCCAGTTTTACTTGCTATATTGCATTTACTTTGCCACCATGGCCTTTTTTTGCCTTTACCTCCCTTATCTCACCTCATTTGCTCACATTGTATATAGACTTATTTTTCTATGTATTATTGACTGTATGTTTGTTTTACTCCATGTGTAACTCTGTGTTGTTGTATGTTGTCGAACTGCTTTGCTTTATCTTGGCCAGGTCACAATTGTAAATGAGAACTTGTTCTCAACTTGCCTACCTGGTTAAATAAAGGTGAAATAAAACACACACTATACACACTACACACACTACACACACTACACACACACTACACACACTACACACACACTATACACACTACACATACTACACACACACTATACACACTACACACACTACACACACTATACACACACTACACACACTACACACACTATACACACACTACACACACTACACACACACGCAGACACACACACACACACACACACTATACGCACACATTACACACACTACACATTTTACACACTCACACACACTAAACATACACACTACACACTACACATAAACTCCTGCTCTGAGCCACATTTAAGAGTCTATAGATCTGCTTGCTGCTTCATGCAGATAAACCAACTAGCTCTCTCAGTCTCACGGCTGAATTAGACATTTATCCATGTTTAAGGTTACGTTTAGGCATTACCTCTGAATGTTTTATGTTATGGTTACGTTTAGGCATTACCTCTGAATGTTTTATGTTATGGTTACGTTTAGGCATTACCTCTGAATGTTTTATGTTATGGTTACGTTTAGGCATTACCTCTGAATGTTTTATGTTATGGTTACGTTTAGGCATTACCTCTGAATGTTTTATGTTATGGTTACGTTTAGGCATTACCTCTGAATGTTTTATGTTATGGTTACGTTTAGGCATTACCTCTGAATGTTTATGTTATGGTTACGTTTAGGCATTACCTTTGAATGTTTTATGTTATGGTTACGTTTAGGCATTACCTCTGAATGTTTTATGTTATGGTTACGTTTAGGCATTACCTCTGAATG
>NW_021822751.1:145870-148370 GCF_901001165.1 Salmo trutta | reverse complement strand
ACACACACACACACACACAGATTGAGATCAGCATATCTTTACAGGGAACTATAAATCAGTGTGTGTGTGGCTGTGTAGTGCCATTAACAGTGTGGGAACCTTTACAACCCTAAAGGGACTTATGTAACCCCCCCAGGGTAAGACTTCTTATGTAAGTCCCTATAGAGTCACCCTTCATCTCCCCATGGTGATGGTGAGGATGATGAGGAGGAGGAGGAGAATAAGAAAGGGATATGTAATATTATGCTGAGAGGCGTAAGCAATTAATGAAAGCAACTCTCTCTTTATCAATTCAATTCAAGGGGCTTTATTACCATGGGAAACATATGTTAACGTTGCCAAAGCAAGTGAAATAGATAATAAACAAAAGTGAAATAAACAATAAAAATGAACAGTGAACATTACACTCACAAAAGTTCCAAATTAATAAAGACATTTCAAATGTCATATTATGTGTATATACAGTGTTGTAACGATGCACATATGGTTAAAGTACAAAAGGGAAAATAAATAAGCATAAATATGGGTTGTATTTACAATGGTGTTTGTTCTTCACTGGTTGACCTTTTCTTGTGGCAATAGGTCACAAATCTTGCTGCTGTGATGGCACACTGTGGTATTTCACCCAGTAGATATGGGAGTTTATCAACATCGGGTTTGTTTTTGAATTCCTTGTGGGTCTGTGTAATCTGAGGGAAATATGTGTCTCTAATATGGTCATACATTTGGCAGGAGGTTAGGAAGTGCAGCTCAGTTTCCACCTCATTTTGTGGGCAGTGTGCACATAGCCTGTCTTCTCTTGAGAGCCAGGTCTGCCGACAACAGCCTTTCTCAATAGCAAGGCTATGCTCACTGAGTCTGTACATAGTCAAAGCTTTCCTTAAGTTTGGGTCAGTCACAGTGGTCAGGTATTCTGCCACTGTGTACTCTCTGTCAAAAATAATTCTAGTTTGCTCTGTTTTTTTGTAAATTCTTTCCAATGTGTCAAGTAATTATCTTTTTGTTTTCTCATGATTTGGTTGGGTCTAATTGTGTTGCTGTCCCGGGGCTCTGTGAGGTGTGTTTGTGTTTGTGAACAGAGCCCCAGGACCAGCTTGCTTAGGGGACTCTTCTCCAGGTTCATCTCTGTAGGTGATGGCTTTGTTTTGGAAGGTTTGGGAATCGCTTAATTTTAGGTGGTTGTAGAATATAACGGGTCATTTCTGGATTTTGATAATTAGCGGGTATCGGCCTAATTCTGCTCTGCATGCATTATTTGGTGTTCTACGTTGTAAACAGAGGATATTTTTGCAGAATTCTGCATGCAGAGTCTCAATTTGGTGTTTGTCCCATTTTGTGAATTCTTGGTTGGTGAGCGGACCCCAGACCTCACAACCATAAGGGGAATGGGTTCTATAACTGATTCCAGTATTTTTAGCCAGATCCTAATTGGTATGTTGCATTGAGTTCCTTTTGATGGCATTGAAGGCCCTTGCCTTGTCTCTCAGATCATTCATAGCTTAGTGGTAGTTACCTGTGGCGCTGATGTTTAGGCCAAGGTATGTATAGTTTTTTTGTGTGCTCTAGGGCAACGGTGTCTAGATGGAATTTGTATTTGTGGTCCTGGTGACTGGACCTTTTTTGGAACACCATTATTTTGGTCTTACTAAGATTTACTGTCAGGGCCCAGGTCTGGCAGAATCTGTGCAGAATATCTAGGTGCTGCTATAGGCCCTCCTTGGTTGGGGACAGAAGCATCAGATCATCATGGAACAGTAGACATTTGACTTCAGATTCTAGTAGGGTGAGGCCGGGTGCTGCAGACGTTTCTAGTGCCCGCGCCAATTCGTTGATATATATGTTGAAGAGGGTGGGGCTTAAGCTGCATCCCTGTCTCACCCCACAGCCCTGTGGGAAGAAATTTGTGTGTGTTTTGCCTATTTTAACCTCTCTGGGCCAGTGGGACGCTTGTGTCCCACCTACTCAACAGCCAGTGTAATCCCGTGGCGCGATATTCAAATACCTTAGAAATGCTATTACTTCAATTTCTCAAACGTATGACTATTTTACACCATTTTAAATACAAGACTCTCTTTAATCTAACCACACTGTCCGATTTCAAAAAGGCTTTACAACGAAAGCAAAACATTAGATTATGTCAGCAGAGTACCCAGCCAGAAATAATCAGACACCCATTTTTCAAGCTAGCATATAATGTCACATAAACCCAAACCACAGCTAAATGCAGCACTAACCTTTGATGACCTTCATCAGATGACAATCCTAGGACATTATGTTATACAATACATGCATGTTTTGTTCAATCAAGTTCATATTTATACCAGCTTTTTACATTAATATGTGACTAGCATGTGACTAGCATTCCCACTGAACACTTCCGGTGAATTTACTAAATTACTCACGATAAACGTTCACAAAAAACACAACAATTATTTTAAGAATTATAGATACAGAACTCCTTTATGCACTCGCTATGTCCGATTTTAAAATAGCTTTTCGG
>NW_021822751.1:138370-140870 GCF_901001165.1 Salmo trutta | reverse complement strand
TGTGTTATTGCTGTGCTACTCCTGTGTTATATCGGTGTGTTATAGCTGTGTTATTCCTGTGTTATATCAGTGTGTTATAGCTGTGTTATATCGGTGTGTTATAGCTGTGTTATATCGGTGTGTTATAGCTGTGCTATTCCTGTGTTATATTGGTGTGTTATAGCTGTGTTATATCGGTGTGTTATAGCTGTGCTATTCCTGTGTTATATTGGTGTGTTATAGCTGTGTTATATCGGTGTGCTATAGCTGTGTTATATTGGTGTGTTATAGCTGTGTTATATTGGTGTGTTATAGCTTTGTTATATTGGTGTGTTATAGCTGTGTTATATCGGTGTGTTATAGCTGTGCTTTTCCTGTGTTATATCGGTGTGTTATAGCTGTGCAATTCCTGTGTTATATCGGTGTGTTATAGCTGTGTTATTCTTGTTTATATCAGTGTGTTATAGCTGTGTTATTCCTGTGTTATATCGGTGTGTTATAGCTGTGCAATTCCTGTGTTATATCGGTGTGTTATAGCTGTGTTATTCCTGTGTTATATCAGTGTGTTATAGCTGTGTTATTCCTGTGTTATATCGGTGTGTTGTAGCTGTTTTATATCGGTGTGTTGTAGCTGTGTTATTCCTGTGTTATATCGGTGTGTTATAGCTGTGTTATTCCTGTGTTATATCGGTGTGTTATAGCTGTGTTATTCCTGTGTTATATCGGTGTGTTGTAGCTGTGTTATATCGGTGTGTTGTAGCTGTTTTATATCGGTGTGTTGTAGCTGTGTTATTCCTGTGTTATATCGGTGTGTTATAGCTGTGTTATTCCTGTGTTATATTGGTGTGTTATAGCTGTGTTATTCCTGTGTTATATCGGTGTGTTATAAATGTGTTATTCCTGTGTTATATTGGTGTGTTATAGCTGTGTTATTCCAGTATTATATCGGTGTGTTGTAGCTGTGTTATTCCTGTGTTATATCGGTGTGTTGTAGCTGTTTTATATCGGTGTGTTGTAGCTGTGTTATTTCGGTGTGTTGGAGCTGTTTTATATCGGTGTGTTGTAGCTGTGTTATTTCGGTGTGTTGTAGCTGTGTTATATCGGTGTGTTATAGCTGTGTTATTCCTGTGTTATATCGGTGTGTTATAGCTGTGTTATTCCTGTGTTATATCGGTGTGTTATAGCTGTGTTATTCCTGTGTTATATCGGTGTGTTATAGCTGTGTTATTCCTGTGTTATATTGGTGTGTTATAGCTGTGTTATTCCTGTGTTATATCGGTGTGTTGTAGCTGTGTTATTCCTGTGTTATATCGGTGTGTTGTAGCTGTTTTATATCGGTGTGTTGTAGCTGTGTTATTTCGGTGTGTTGTAGCTGTGTTATATCGGTGTGTTATAGCTGTGTTATTCCTGTGTTATATCGGTGTGTTATAGCTGTGTTATTCCTGTGTTATATCGGTGTGTTGTAGCTGTGTTATATCGGTGTGTTATTCCTGTGTTATATCGGTGTGTTGTAGCTGTGTTATATCGGTGTGTTGTAGCTGTGTTATTTCGGTGTGTTATAGCTGTGTTAAACAGGTGAAGTACAGGAATGTGTGACCTTTGGTTTTTGACCCCTCCACAGGACTGGTGTGTAACAGGACGTTTGACCAGTATGCCTGCTGGCCTGATGGACTTCCTGGAACAACAGTCAATGTTTCCTGTCCATGGTACCTGCCCTGGTACCGCAAAGGTGTGTGTGTGCGTGTGTTTGTGTGTGCGTGCGTGCCTTCATGTGTGTGTGTGTGTGCGTGTGTGTGTTCATGTGTGTGTGTGTGTGTGTGTGTGTGTGTGTGTGTGTGTGTGTGTGTGTGTGTGTGTGTGTGTACTGCACCTACCCCAACACCAGTAATAAGATGGGTGTATGTGAATGCAGAGGAATGTTCAGTGAATTCCATGGTTTATAGAGTGACAGCTGCTCTGAATGCAGAGGAATGTTCAGTGAATTCCATGGTTTATAGAGTGACAGCAGCTCGTGTCACATAACACAATTACACAACAATCATGTACCTCAGATACACACACACATACACACACACAAACACTCACACACACTCACACAAACACACACATCTCACATCTCTCTACTCCATCAGATGTAACTGCTGCTGTACAGTCTGTTGGACACAAAAGCCAATATGGGACACAACGATATAGGCTATCGTATCAAACAGACTACAGCAGCACTTCCTTCCATGTGTTTGAGAAGAGAGACGGGTGTGTGTGTGTGTGAGAGTGCCTGTGTGTGTGTGTGTGTGTGGTAGTGTATCAGAGTGATATGGTCATTGCGCAATTGTGTTAAATGTGCTGGAGTACAGACAGGATATGAGTAATTTATCATCCATATGAACAATAACCACCGTAGTGTTATTTTACTGTATATTATTGTATTGGTATTATTTTACAGTATATTACTGTAGTGGTGTTATTTTACAGTATATTATTGTAGTGGTGTTATCTTACAGTATATTATTGTAGCAGTGTT
>NW_021822751.1:100870-133370 GCF_901001165.1 Salmo trutta | reverse complement strand
CCTCTCTCTCCTTCAACTGTTCTCTCTCTCTCCTTCAACTGTTCCCTCTCTCTCCTTCAACTGTTCCCTCTCTCTCCTTCAACTGTTCCCTCTCTCACCTTAGACTGTTCCCTCTCTCTCCTTAGACTGTTCCCTCTCTCTCCTCAGACTGTTCCCTCTCTCTCCTTAGACTGTTCCCTCTCTCTCCTCAGACTGTTCCCTCTCTCTGCTTAGACTGTTCCCTCTCTCTCCTTAGACTGTTCCCTCTCTCTCCTTCAACTGTTCCCTCTCTCTCCTCAGACTGTTCCCTCTCTCTCCTTAGACTGTTCCCTCTCTCCTTAGACTGTTCCCTCTCTCTCCTTAGACTGTTCCCTCTCTCTCCTTCAACTGTTCCCTCTCTCTGCTTAGACTGTTCCTCTCTCTCCTTAGACTGTTCCCTCTCTCTCCTTAGACTGTTCCCTCTCTCTCCTTCAACTGTTCCCTCTCTCTCCTTAGACTGTTCCCTCTCTCTCCTTAGACTGTTCCCTCTCTCTGCTTAGACTGTTCCCTCTCTCTCCTTAGACTGTTCCCTCTCTCTCCTTCAACTGTTCCCTCTCTCTCTCCTTAGACTGTTCCCTCTCTCACCTTCAACTGTTCCTTCTCTCTCCTTAGACTGTTCCCTCTCTCTCCTTAGACTGTTCCCTCTCTCACCTTCAACCGTTCCCTCTCTCTCTCCTTAGACTGTTCCCTCTCTCACCTTCAACTGTTCCCTCTCTCTCCTTAGACTGTTCCCTCTCACTCCTTCAACTGTTCCCTCTCTCCTTAGACTGTTCCCTCTCTCACCTTCAACTGTTCCCTCTCTCTCCTTAGACTGTTTCCTCTCTCTCCTTAGACTGTTCCCTCTCTCACCTTCAACTGTTCCCTCTCTCTCTCTCCTCCAACTGTTCCCTCTCTCTCCTTCAACTGTTCCCTCTCTCTCCTTCAACTGTTCCCTCTCTCTCCTTAGACTGTTCCCTCTCTCTCCTTAGACTGTTCCCTCTCTCTCCTTCAACTGTTCCCTCTCTCTCCTTAGACTGTTCCCCCTCTCTCTCCTTAGACTGTTCCCTCTCTCTCCTTAGACTGTTCCCTCTCTCACCTTCAACTGTTCCCTCTCTCTCCTTAGACTGTTCCCTCTCTCTCTCCTTAGACTGTTCCCTCTCTCTCTCCTTCAACTGTTCCCTCTCTCACCTTCAACTGTTCCCTCTCTCTCCTTAGACTGTTCCCTCTCTCTCTCCTTAGACTGTTCCCCCTCTCTCCTTAGACTGTTCCCTCTCTCTCTCCTTCAACTGTTCCCTCTCTCTCCTTAGACTGTTCCCTCTCTCTCCTCCAACTGTTCCCTCTCTCCTTAGACTGTTCCCTCTCTCACCTTCAACTGTTCCCTCTCTCTCCTTAGACTGTTCCCTCTCTCTCCTTAGACTGTTCCCTCTCTCACCTTCAACTGTTCCCTCTCTCTCTCTCCTCCAACTGTTCCCTCTCTCTCCTTCAACTGTTCCCTCTCTCTCCTTAGACTGTTCTCTCTCTCTCCTTAGACTGTTCCCTCTCTCTCCTTCAACTGTTCCCTCTCTCTCCTTAGACTGTCCCCTCTCTCTCCTTCAACTGTTCCCTCTCTCTCCTTAGACTGTTCCCTCTCTCTCCTCAGACTGTTCCCTCTCTCTCCTTAGACGTTTCCTCTCTCACCTTCAACTGTTCCCTCTCTCTCTCCTCCAACTGTTTCCTCTCTCTCCTTAGACTGTTCTCTCTCTCTCTGTCAACTGTTCTCTCTCTCTCCTTCAACTGTTCCCTCTCTCTCCTTCAACTGTTCCCTCTCTCTCCTTCAACTGTTCCCTCTCTCTCCTTAGACTGTTCCCTCTCTCTCCTTAGACTGTTCCCTCTCTCTCCTTAGACTGTTCCCTCTCTCTCCTTCAACTGTTCTCTCTCTCTCTCCTTCAACTGTTCTCTCTCTCTCCTTAGACTGTTCCCTCTCTCTCCTTAGACTGTTCCCTCTCTCTCCTTAGACTGTCCCCTCTCTCTCCTTCAACTGTTCTCTCTCTCTCTCCTTCAACTGTTCTCTCTCTCTCCTTAGACTGTTCCCTCTCTCTCCTTAGACTGTTCCCTCTCTCTCCTTCAACTGTTCCCTCTCTCTCCTCAGACTGTTCCCTCTCTCTCCTTCAACTGTTCTCTCTCTCTCTCCTTCAACTGTTCTCTCTCTCTCCTTAGACTGTTCCCTCTCTCTCCTTAGACTGTTCCCTCTCTCTCCTTAGACTGTTCCCTCTCTCTCCTCAGACTGTTCCCTCTCTCTCCTTAGACGTTTCCTCTCTCACCTTCAACTGTTCCCTCTCTCTCTCCTCCAACTGTTTCCTCTCTCTCCTTAGACTGTTCTCTCTCTCTCTGTCAACTGTTCTCTCTCTCTCCTTCAACTGTTCCCTCTCTCTCCTTCAACTGTTCCCTCTCTCTCCTTCAACTGTTCCCTCTCTCTCCTTAGACTGTTCCCTCTCTCTCCTTAGACTGTTCCCTCTCTCTCCTTAGACTGTTCCCTCTCTCTCCTTCAACTGTTCTCTCTCTCTCTCCTTCAACTGTTCTCTCTCTCTCCTTAGACTGTTCCCTCTCTCTCCTTAGACTGTTCCCTCTCTTCTCCCTTAGGACTGTCCCCCTCTCTCTCCTTCAACTGTTCTCTCTCTCTCTCCTTCAACTGTTCTCTCTCTCTCCTTAGACTGTTCCCTCTCTCTCCTTAGACTGTTCCCTCTCTCTCCTTAGACTGTCCCCTCTCTCTCCTCAGACTGTTCCCTCTCTCACCTTCAACTGTTCTCTCTCTCTCCTCAGACTGTCCCCTCTCTCTCCTTAGACTGTTCTCTCTCTCTCCTCAGACTGTTCCCTCTCTCTCCTTCAACTGTTCTCTCTCTCTCCTTCAACTGTTCCCTCTCTCTCCTCCAACTGTTCCCTCTCTCTCCTTCAACTGTTCCCTCTCTCTCCTTAGACTGTTCCCTCTCTCTCCTTAGACTGTTCCCTCTCTCCTTAGACTGTTCCCTCTCTCTCCTTCAACTGTTCCCTCTCTCTCCTTTAGACTGTTCCCTCTCTCTCCTTAGACTGTTCCCTCTCTCTCCTCAGACTGTTCCCTCTCTCTCCTTAGACTGTTCCCTCTCTCTCCTTAGACTGTTCCCTCTCTCTCCTTAGACTGTTCCCTCTCTCTCCTTAGACTGTTCCCTCTCTCTCCTAGACTGTTCCCTCTCTCTCCTTAGGACTGTCCCTCTCTCTCCTTAGACTGTTCCTCTCTCTCCTTAGACTGTTCTCTCTCTCCTAGACTGTTCCCTCTCTCTCCTTAGACTGTTCCCTCTCTCTCCTTAGACTGTTCCCTCTCTCTCCTTAGACTGTTTCCCTCCCTCTCCTTAGACTGTTCCCTCTCTCTCCTCATACTGTTTCCCTCTCTCTCCTCAGACTGTTCCCCTCTCTCTCCTTTAACTGTTCCCTCTCTCTCCTCAGACTGTTCCCTCTCTCTCCTCAGACTGTTCCTCTCTCTCCTTAGACTGTTCCCTCTCTCTGCTTAGACTGTTCCCTCTCTCTCCTTAGACTGCTCCCTCTCTCTCCTTTAGACTGTTCCCTCTCTCTCCTTAGACTGTTCCCTCTCTCTCCTTAGACTGTTCCCTCTCTCTCCTTAGACTGTTCTCTCTCTCCTTAGACTGTTCCCTCTCTCTCCTTAGACTGTTCCCTCTCTCTCCTCAGACTGTTCCCTCTCTCTCCTTCAACTGTTCCCTCTCTCTCCTTAGACTGTTCCCTCTCTCTCCTCAGACTGTTCCCTCTCTCTCCTTAGACTGTTCCCTCTCTCTCCTTAGACTGTTCCCTCTCTCCTTAGAGTTAGACCACATTCTCTGTAGCTCACTACTTGGAAAACATTACATATGCAGAGTATGTAGATTTATTGAGGCTGGGATATAATCAGATCAGATGTGGCTCCACATCATAGAGCTCTCAACACTAAAAGGTCATTTCCGATTGAGCCGACATATGGAGCCTTTACCGTGGATGCAGTCTCCTGCGAACGTGGGAATGTTGATGCCGATAATGATGATGGTGGTGATGATGACGATGATGTTGTTTAGGTGCTGGGAGAGGAACATCAACATGGGTTACTGGTGGATTATACGCTCTCCCATCCTGTTAGCTTACCTGGTGAGTTTACCTCTCTCTCTCTCTCTCTCTCTCTCTCTCTCTCTCTCTCGCTCTCTCTCGCGCTCTCTCTCTCGCTCTCTCTCTTTCCCCCTCTCTCTCTTCCCCCCTCTCCCCCTCTCTCTTTCTCTCTCTCTTCCCCATCTCTCTCTCTTTTTCTCTCTCGCTCTCTCTCTTTCTCTCTCTCTTTCCCCCCTCTCTCTCTTCCACTCTATCCATTGATCTCTAGAGTATTTCAACATGAGGTATTATGATGCACAAACACTGATATATTAAGTCCAGTAACTATAATACCGCATAAATCATAAATCTTAACTTCATTTATTAAATTCCAAAATTGGTACTATTTATTAGATATACTTTTTTAAGCCACTTCAGCAGGTATTGCTAAACGCATCGCTCATTCCACTAGCAGTCAGTGGAGGTAGGACTGCAAGCACTGTAAGATGCTGCTTGTTCCTCCTGCATGAAGGAACCATTACACCTCATAGTACAACTAACTGAGTAATTACCCTCCAACATGAAGGAACCATTACACCTCATAGTACAACTAACTGAGTAATTACCCTCCAACATGAAGGAACCATTACACCTCATAGTACAACTAACTGAGTAATTACCCTCCAACATGAAGGAGCCATTACACCTCATAGTACAACTAACTGAGTAATTACCCTCCAACATGAAGGAACCATTACACCTCATAGCACAACTAACTGAGTAATTACCCTCCAACATGAAGGAACCATTACACCTCATAGTACAACTAACTGAGTAATTACCCTCCAACATGAAGGAACCATTACACCTCATAGTACAACTAACTGAGTAATTACCCTCCAACATGAAGGAACCATTACACCTCATAGTACAACTAACTGAGTAATTACCCTCCAACATGAAGGAACCATTACACCTCATAGTACAACTAACTGAGTAATTATAATGTAAAAAAAAGTATCATGAAGTCTAGAAATGCTGAATTACTCACAATCCGCTAAAAACAGAGCCACTTGGCAAGTTGTTGTAAAAACAATTATTATGTTTAGAGTGAAAATTGGCTAAATTAGACCCAGTATATTACATTGAATTTACATTTTCAATGTCATGTTTTTGAACACATTAAAATGAAGTTTTAAGGTTGTCAAATATTGACGTAAAACCAGAAACCTGCATTTTCATGTTAAAATCATAGATGTCGAGGGTTAGGGTTAGGGTTAGGGTTAGGGTTAGGGTTAGAGGGGTAATATTTACTTAGCGCCTGAATCATTTTTACAGTGACCATGTATGTTAGTAGGAGAAGTTATAGTTCTGGGAGACCCTACCTATATCACACACACACAGACAGACACACAGACAGACACACAGACAGACAGACAGACAGACAGACAGACAGACAGACAGACAGACAGACAGACAGACAGACAGACAGACAGACAGACAGACAGACAGACAGACAGACAGACAGACAGACAGACAAGAAATTGGCTATGCTAATATTTAGGGTGGGCTTAATTTCTTTCTCCTTTTGTCTTTTTCTCGTTCTCTTTCTCAGATGAATTTCTTTATCTTCATCCGGATTATAAAGATCCTGATGTCGAAGCTCAAGGCCCATCAGATGAGATACACAGATTACAAGTTCAGGTGGTTGAGGACTACAAATCCCTCCATCCCATGTTCCCTTCTAAAGTCATGTGCTTGATAAATTAACAGGTTATAAAGTTGTGTGTCTATTGTGTGGTTGGTCTCTGTAACATCCTCCTTTTATGAGCCCAACTTTTCCTCTCGCACCTTCTGCCTCCTTCTTTCAATTTGATAACTCTCTATCTCTCGCCCTCTCCATCTCTCTCCTTCTCCTCCCCCTTTTCATTCTGTCGCCCTCCTCCCTTTTCTCTTTCTCTCTCCCTCTCTCTCACCTTCTCCCCCTTCTCTCTCTCCCTCATACTCTCTCCCCCCTTCTCTCTCTCCCTCATACCCTTCTCTCTCTCTCTCTCTCTCTCTCTCTCTCGCTCTCTCAGGCTGGCTAAATCCACTCTGACCCTCATCCCTCTGCTGGGTATTCACGCCATCCTCTTCACCTTAGTCATCGATGAGTCCGTCCCCAAAGGTTCCAAAATGCGTCTCATCCGCCTCTTCTACGACCTCCTCTTCAACTCCTTCCAGGTCAGAAGATCAAACTTACATCACTTCCTGTATGGGCATCATCGGATGTGTCCCAAATGGCACCCTCTTCCCTATATAGTGCACTATATTTGGCCAGGGCCCACAGGACATTATTAAGACTGTAATGTGGTGTTATGTTGTATTACCATGGTGATAAGGTATAACACTGTCATAGAGGGGAAATAGGGCAGTAATAAGACTGTGATGTGGTGTTATGTTGTATTACCATGGTGATAAGGTGTAACGCTGTCATAGAGGTGAAATAGGGCAGTAATAAGACTGTGATGTGGTGTTATGTTGTATTACCATGGTGATAAGGTGTAACACTGTCATAGAGGGGAAATAGGGCAGTAATAAGACTGTGATGTGGTGTTATGTTGTATTACCATGGTGATAAGGTGTAACGCTGTCATAGAGGTGAAATAGGGCAGTAATAAGACTGTGATGTGGTGTTATGTTGTATTACCATGGTGATAAGGTGTAACGCTGTCATAGAGGGGAAATAGGGCAGTAATAAGACTGTGATGTGGTGTTATGTTGTATTACCATGGTGATAAGGTGTAATGCTGTCATAGAGGGGAAATAGGGCAGTAATAAGACTGTGATGTGAATAGGAACATGTATATACGAATAGTGAGTAAATATAATATCTTGGTGTTTTTCTTATACATTTTTACATTTTATTTATTTAGGATTTCATGTAACATCTTATCTTGTTCTTGTCTATTAATCACTGGTGTAAAGTACTAAAGTAAAAATACTTTAGAGTACTACTTAAGTAGTTTTTTTGGTATATTTACTTTACTATTCATATTTTTGACAACTTTTACTTTTACTCCATACATTTCCCCTGGCACCCAAAAGTACTCATTACATTCTGACAGGAAAATGGTCCAATTCAGACACTTATCAAGAGAACATCCCTGGTCATCCCTACTGCCTCTGATCTGGTGGACTCACTAAACACAAATGTTTTGTTTATAAATTATGTCTGAATGTTGGAGCGTGACCCTGGCTATTCGCAAAATTAAAAAAACAAGAAAATGGTGCCGTCTGGTTTGCTAAATATAAGGAATTTGAAATTATTTATACTTTTACTTTTGATACATAAGTATATTTTAGCAATTACATTTTCTTTTGATACTTAAGTGTATTTAAAACCAAATACCTTTTTACTTTTACTCAAGTAGGATTTTACTGGGTGATGACAATAGGACACTTTTTCTACCACTGCTATTACTGTTCTGTACTTTGTCATGTATTTGTCTTTTATGTAGACCCCAGGAAGAGTAGCTGAGACATGTGCAGTAGCTAATGGGGATCCTAATAAACGCAACTAATGTGGTGTTAAGGTGTGTTACCATGGTGATAAGGTGTTCTTAACCTCTCCCCCTCTACAGGGCCTACTGGTGGCCATCTTGTATTGTTTCGTCAACAAAGAGGTGAGTCTGAATCCCCTTTTCCCTCTCCCCCTCTCTCTCGTCTCCCCCCTCTTATAGAATCGTATCATTGTCTGTCTTCATCTCTCTCTCTCTTTCTTTCTTTCTCTCTCTCGCTCTCTCTCTCTCTCTCTCTCTCCCTTTTTTTCTCTCTCTCTCTCTCCCTTTTTTCCTCCCTCCTCTCTCCTTCTCTCTCCCTCCATCTGTTTGTCTCTCTCCAGGTCCAGTCTGAGATGTTGAAAAAGTGGAAGAGGTGGAAGCTGGGTAAAGACATCGAGGAAGAGTACCGTCATACATACAGCCACACGGCGCACGTCAAGAGCGGCAGCATCGTCACCGGCAACCTGGCCGGGGTCCAAGACAACGGCAGCGACCCTAAAGACTCACAGTTAACCCCCAACCCCGACTACGACCCAGATCCTAACCCTGCCTCAACCTCCATCACCCCCAATGAGAGCAGTAGATTGGTGGGGTTCTGCCACAACAGGACGGATAAAGCAAAGACTCAAGCCTCCCTGCAGTGTCCCTCCACACCACACGGTGGCACTAACAACTGCAGCACTCTGATGGAGAACATTTGTCTGGAGGAGAGGGAACAGAGTTATGCACGCCCAGAGGAGGGCGCAGAAAGCAACTTCTGACCAACGGGGGAAGACCATCCCCGGCCTATGGATTGATTGATTGGTTGATTGATAGATTGCTAAAGTGTTCTGGTGTAGAAAGAGTCAACACACCTACTGGAGGGGACCGTTAATGCACTGCAGGTCCAGATCCTATGGATTGATTGATTGGTTGATTGATTGATTGATTGATTGGTTGATTGAGTGATTGGTTGACTGCACGTCCAGAAGACTTGATGGTCTGAAAATATGAACCATTTTCCTGTTGGTTTTTCTGTGACCATATTCTGATCACACGGGATTGACCACATTCCCCACTGTGTTCAGGACCTCAAGGAAATCTCTTCGTTGACCACGAACATCACAGTTGACGAGGACTACTGCTAAAGGAAAACTAGCAGGCCTGCTAGCTGTGTCCATGTGTACGACCGCTAACCAAACACTACCTTCGCTCAACAACTCCCTGGCTGTGCTCCGATTCTCCTCCCTTTTCTAGAAGTGTGCACTAGCACCCCCGTCAATCATTTAAAACATAGGATTGGTGTAGCTTCACATTGGCTGGAGGTAATTACCCACCATTTTCAAAATCTCGTGTTCTTGTTCTCCACTGCTACTGAGAGCTTCACTTGTCCTCTATGTCTTTGTGAGTGTGGCCCAAATGGGGACCCAATTCCCTATCTAGTGCACTACTTTAGACCAGAACCCTATTCCCTATATTGTGCACTACTTTAGACCAGAACCCTATTCCCTATATAGTGCACTACTTTAGACCAGAACCCTATTCCCTATATAGTGCACTACTTTAGACCAGAGCCCTATTCCCTATATAGTGCACTACTTTTGACCAGAGCCCTGTATAGTGCATAGAGTGCCATATGAAAGCTCAGCGCTGTGGTACTGTATGACCCTCAGCAGCCACCGTACTTCACTGTTGGTCAGCACAGTTTAGTTTAGTTCAGCATGTTCCTACCAAAACACCCATGGAGAAGTCTTGTTGATAACATCTTGCTTAACTAAACCATTCATATTATAGATCTAATCGGGGTCAAAATAAGTGACATTTACACAGATTTACACACACACACACACACACACACACACACACACACACACACACACACACACACACACACACACACACACACACGTTCCTCCCAGAGCGTTCTATCTCTGCCCTCTCAGGCCAGGACAGGACTAGATCAGAACACCCCAGAGAACAGACTCAGCTGCGGAACAACGGGACATTCCAGATTGTTGCCAGGTCTGTCTGGCATTCTGACAGACATTTCTGGAACCCCCGAGGATTATGGGACTGTGGAGGACTGGACCTCTCGCAGTCTCTCTGAGAGGATTATGGGTCGTTTGTTTGGGTGCAATTATTTTTGGAGGGAATATTGAGTTTCACCATGAACTGTTGGCCCCATTTGAGTGGACAGACAGAGAAACAGACAGACTCACAGACAGACTGTATAAAATGTAAGTTATTCAGGTTCTATAAGGACAACCAACCTACCGACCACCAATCAGACATAAGGATGCATCATACCAGCTCTTACCTCCAGGGGGACTATAAGGGATGGGGTACCCCCCCCCCCCTCCCCCCTCCATGCACCCCTCCCCCCTTTGCCCTCTTCCTCTTTTCGTTGACCCGACATATTCTGTCAGAATGTCTGTATCGTTGTGGACTAGCGCTATGGACTAATGGAGACATTACAATGTGTGTACATATAGATGGTGAAGATACAAGGTTTTCTGTTTTTGTGGATGTTTTATTCTGTGACCTCACCGTGCAGGAAAACCTCTAGATCGTAGGTCCTGGAGAAACTCATATGCTTGTGATCTATCCCAGCGTTTCTCAGACTAATCAGAGCTTGATGATGCAAAAGGCTAATACCCAATAGGCTGATCTGTCCTCACTGAACCCACGTACAGTGTGTGAGGTCTAGGGCGTCGTCATCATGAGTAGGGCCCAGAGGATTTCCTGACTACGTTAACTAACCAGGAACGACTCTGCAATCCCATTGTTATTAACTAACACCAGCTAAAGGCCTGGGCCTGTATTCACAAAGCATCTCCTGAGTGGCGCAGTGGTCGAAGCCACTGTATCTCAGTGCCAGACGCATAGCTACAGACACTGGTTCGAATCCAGGCTGTATCACAACTGGCTGTGATTGGGAGTCCCGTAGGGTGGCACACAATTGGCTCAGCATCGTCCCAGTTAGGCCCGTGGTAGGCTGTCATTGTAATTAAGAATATGTTCTTAACTGACTTGTCTAGTTGAATAAAGGTTTAATTTCAGAGTATGAATGCTGATCTAGGATCAGCTCCTCCCTGTCCATGTAATCTTATTTGTTATGTTCTGAAAGGCAAACCTGATTCTGATCAGCACTCCTGCTCCTATTCTTAGACGTATTGTGAATACGGGCCCTGGATAGGTCCCATGGGCAGGGTAAACTCCTGTCTCTAGCCTACTCGTGACGTGATATCTCCATCATGTGTAGAATGTACATACCAAGTTGTAAAACAGAGAAGAACAGGAATGAAGTATGTTGTTCTGTGTTCCGTTAGAAGTCAACAACACGATTCTAAAGATTCTACTGATTAAAAGAGAAGATGACCAACTGACCAACAAGACTGTTCTCTCTTCCTGCATCCCAAAGGTCACCCTATTCCCTATCTAGTGCACTACTTTTGACACAGAGCCCTATTCCCTATCTAGTGCACTACTTTTGACACAGAGCCCTATTCCCTATATAGTACACTACTTTTGACACAGAGCCCTATTCCCTATATAGTACACAACTTTTGACTAGAACCATATTCCCTATATAGTGCACTACTTTTGACACAGAGCCCTATTCCCTATATAGTGCACTACTTTTGACACAGAGCCCTATTCCCTATATAGTGCACTACTTTTGACACAGAACCCTATTCCCTATATAGTGTACTACTTTTGGCACAGAACCCTATTCCCTATATAGTACACTACTTTTGACACAGAGCCCTATTCCCTATATAGTACACAACTTTTGACTAGAACCATATTCCCTATATAGTGCACTACTTTTGACACAGAGCCCTATTCCCTATATAGTGCACTACTTTTGACACAGAGCCCTATTCCCTATATAGTGCACTACTTTTGGCACAGAACCCTATTCCCTATCTAGTGCACTACTTTTTGACACAGAGCCCTATTCCCTATATAGTGCACTACTTTTGACACAGAACCCTATTCCCTATCTAGTGCACTACTTTTGACACAGAGCCCTATTCCCTATATAGTACACTACTTTTGACACAGAGCCCTATTCCCTATATAGTACACTACTTTTGACTAGAACCATATTCCCTATATAGTGCACTACTTTTGACACAGAACCCTATTCCCTATCTAGTGCACTACTTTTGACACAGAACCCTATTCCCTATATAGTGCACTACTTTTGGCACAGAACCATATTCCCTATATAGTGCACTACTTTTGGCACAGTGCCCTATTCTCTATATAGTGCACTACTTTAGACCAGAGCCCTATGGGCTATAGTGAAGAGGGATCCATTTGGGACACAACTTCTGTCATCAGGTGGTTTAAACAAAGGCTTGAACACCAATCAATTGTTTGCATGTACACATACGTATCATTCTACACAATTATTTCACCAACCATTCACCAATGATTGATTGATTACTTCCTCTGAGGTCCTCATTACAATGCTATTATAATGGTCTCAATGTGGTGGAATGAAAACCTGCTTCGTTCTTTCTATGTGTCAGCGGTTTACTTCACCTGAAGAGGAAGACGAGCAGGACTTTATTGTCCGAGCCCACTGGGCACACACTGGTTCAATGAAATGACTTGGAACCGATGTGGAATAGACGTTGAATTAACATCTGTGCACTGTGGGAACATACAGTACTGCTTTATCCCGAACCCTCTGACCTTCTGATCAGTTTATCACGTATTATCATCATTAACATGTTGTTCAGCAATCTGTCCTTTCTAGCCGTTGGCAGCTAGCCGCCTCTATTACCACTGTACTGCTAAGGAGAAATCAAGAGACAAGACAGACCATGAATGTCATTTGTCAACGTCAATATTTTCCAGGAAAGAAGAAAGAAAGAAGATAAAAGAGAAGAAAGAAAAGAACTTGGCATTTCCAAAGAGCACGTTGTGACGCGTGCTGACAATCTCACTGGCGACGCCTTAGAACAGTGACAGACAGTGTCGTTATGGACCCAAAATCCTCTCCAAACTTCAGAGGAATGACAGCATTCTAACCTAATAGCACTTCAGTCTGACTCCATATCAGGTGTCTTTAGATGCGAGAGGCCCTGTTTGTCTCTGACGGATCTAGCCAGGTAGTAAGCCAGGCATCACCAGTCTCAGAGACTATAACGTACACCTGTCTGAAATAAACCCTCATTAACAATGTCTACACACTACGGGCTGATTCTAGACGTCAGAGTTCTAGCATTACATGAACCCAGTCACTTAAAAGCGGAGGGATCCAGTTGGAAACACAAGCAGCATACCACTTCTAAATGATGAAAGTAGTCGATCAAAGATGTAGTCTACAAACAAAGAATGTATTTTCTCAAATCAATGAATAGATGTATTACTCACAAATGAATGAACATTCAACCAATAACAGCGTACATGAAGGACATGATGCTAAATAAAGCTGACTAAATGACTGTCACCAATAAGAGAGGTGAATAACCCTTAAGACAAAAATACTGTTTTTCTGTACACACAGGAAGCTTGGAAACAAGATCTCAATTAACCAAAGGAGACACAGTCCGTTTATTAACCATGGCAAACGGAAATGTTGCATTACTTTCTACTTTGCTGGGGAAAACAAAAAGGATCGAACATCCTACTGGGATTCCAGTGGAGGCTGCTGAAGGGAGGACGGCTCATAATAATGGCTGGAACGGAGCCAATGGAACGGCAACAAACACCTGGAAACCATGTGTTTAATGTATTTGATACCATTCCACTGATTCTGCTCCAGTCATTACCACGAGCCCTGTCCTCCCCAAATAAGATGCCACCAACCTCCTGTGTCAGATTCTAATCTAATCAAAACAACTCAATTTGAATGTTTGCGACCAGACAACAGAAATGTGCCTCAGGAGGCAAATAGAGTCTCCTGTACTTCGTGGGAAAGTCCCGACTAGAGCTGGGGTTGTCACTAGTTACCACAGCCACAAAGTCATAAACCCCACCTATTTCTACTATTTCTCTTCTTCAAATCAGATTTTAAACCTAACCCTTACCTCAACCCTAACCTTAATCACACTGCTAACTTTATGTCTTAACCTGACCTTAAATCATGACCAAATAGCCCATTTTTGTTTTCATACATTTTTACTATATAGCCAATTTTGACTGTGGCTGTGGTAACTAGTGGAAACCAAGGGCTGGAGGTGCCTGTCTCTTTGATGTTGTAGAACATGGTCAGTTCTCTAGATAACACAATACAATGTGACTGATAACATGCTGGGCTCCCATCAGCAAGTCGCTGATGCTGTCGCCATCACAGAGTCCTATATCACCTCACCACTACAACAGTCTCCATCACAGAGTCCTATATCACCTCACCACTACAACAGTCTCCATCACAGAGTCCTATATCACCTCACCACTACAACAGTCTCCATCACAGAGTCCTATATCACCTCACCACTACAACAGTCTCCATCACACTGTCCTATATCACCTCACCACTACAACAGTCTCCATCACACTGTCCTATATCACCTCACCACTACAACAGTCTCATCACACTGTCCTATATCACCTCACCACTACAACAGTCTCCATCACAGAGTCCTATATCACCTCACCACTACAACAGTCTCCATCACAGAGTCCTATATCACCTCACCACTACAACAGTCTCCATCACACTGTCCTATATCACCTCACCACTACAACAGTCTCCATCACACTGTCCTATATCACCTCACCACTACAACAGTCTCATCACACTGTCCTATATCACCTCACCACTACAACAGTCTCCATCACAGAGTCCTATATCACCTCACCACTACAACAGTCTCCATCACAGAGTCCTATATCACCTCACCACTACAACAGTCTCCATCACAGAGTCCTATATCACCTCACCACTACAACAGTCTCCATCACAGAGTCCTATATCACCTCACCACTACAACAGTCTCATCACACTGTCCTATATCACCTCACCACTACAAGGAGTCTCCATCACAGAGTCCTATATCACCTCACCACTACAACAGTCTCCATCACAGAGTCCTATATCACCTCACCACTACAACAGTCTCATCACAGAGTCCTATATCACCTCACCACTACAACAGTCTCCATCACAGAGTCCTATATCACCTCACCACTACAACAGTCTCCATCACAGAGTCCTATATCACCTCACCACTACAACAGTCTCATCACAGAGTCCTATATCACCTCACCACTACAACAGTCTCCATCACAGAGTCCTATATCACCTCACCACTACAACAGTCTCCATCACAGAGTCCTATATCACCTCACCACTACAACAGTCTCCATCACAGAGTCCTATATCACCTCACCACTACAACAGTCTCCATCACAGAGTCCTATGTGTGTGTGTGTGTGTGTGTGTGTGTGTGTGTGTGTGTGTGTGTGTGTGTGTGTGTGTGTGTGTGTGTGTGTGTGTGTGTGTGTGTGTGTGTGTGTGTGTGTGTGTACAGTGGGGGTGGAACATTACAGCCCCATCAGACTCAGTAACAGAACAGCCACCAGTGTTCTTAAAATCCAGGACCAGGTTCTATCACCACGGTAACACTGGTCACTCAGACCCTCCGCCCTCCCTCCTCTCCCTTCCCACCCATGTAGAATATAGACATTGTAGAATATAGACATTGTAGAATATGGACATTGTAGAATATAGGTATTGTAGAATATAGATATTGTAGAATATAGACATTGTAGAATATAGGTATTGTAGAATATAGACATTGTAGAATATAGGTATTGTAGAATATAGACATTGTAGAATATAGACATTGTAGAATATAGACATTGTAGAATATAGGTATTGTAGAATATAGGTATTGTAGAATATAGACATTGTAGAATCTAGGTATTGTAGAATATAGATATTGTAGAATATAGACATTGTAGGTATTGTAGAAAAAAGATATTGTAGATATTGTAGACATCGTCCTGAATGGCACCCTATTCCCTATATAGTGCACATATGATGATCAGAGCCCTATGGTTCCTGGTCTAAAGTAGTGCACTATTGAATAGGGTGCCGTTTGTAATGCATCTAACTGTCTGCATATTGGTGATGGATGCTTCATTAAGGCCTAATGAACAGTGTGTGTAACATCCATTATATTGGACATAGATAGATGGTGGTGGGTGAATGTGTTGTTTTGAAGGCTGAGGAGACTTTACGTAATGCTGATTAGTTTTATCCCTCTGTCCTCTCTTCTCAAAATTTGTTTTATCCCTCTGTCCTCTCTTCTCAAAATGAGTTTCAGCCCTCTGTCCTCTCTTTTCAAAATTAGTTTTACCCCTCTGTCCTCTCTTCTCAAAATGTGTTTTAACCCTCTGTCCTCTCTTCTCAAAATGTGTTTTAACCCTCTGTCCTCTCTTCTTAAATGAGTTTCAGCCCTCTGTCCTCTCTTCTCAAAATGTGTTTTAACCCTCTGTCCTCTCTTCTTAAATGAGTTTCAGCCCTCTGTCCTCTCTTCTCAAAATTAGTTTTACCCCTCTGTCCTCTCTTCTCAAAATTAGTTTTACCCCTCTGTCCTCTCTTCTCAAAATTAGTTTTACCCCTCTGTCCTCTCTTCTCAAAATTAGTTTTACCCCTCTGTCCTCTCTTCTCAAAATTAGTTTTACCCCTCTGTCCTCTCTTCTCAAAATGTGTTTTAACCCTCTGTCCTCTCTTCTCAAAATTAGTTTTACCCCTCTGTCCTCTCTTCTCAAAATTTGTTTTACCCCTCTGTCCTCTCTTCTCAAAATGTGTTTTAACCCTCTGTACTCTCTTCTCAAAATTTGTTTTAACCCTCTGTCTCTTCTCAAAATTTGTTTTACCCCTCTGTCCTCTCTTCTCAAATGAGTTCCCCCGCTCTTCTCTCTACCCAAATATGGTCCCGTGTGGCTCAGTTGGTAGAGCATGGTGTTTGCAACGCCAGGGTTGTGGGTTCGATTCCCACGGGGGACCAGTACGGAGAAAAAATGTATGCATTCACTACTGTAAGTTGCTCTGGATAAGAGCATCTGCTAAATGACTAAAATGTAAATAAATTCACCTAAATTATTTTCCCCCTGATTTCTCTCCTCTTAAATTTGTTTTAAAACACTCCATCTTCAAATGACAATCTTTTTCCAAAAATATTTTACACCCACAGTGACCTTCAGTGTGATGATGTTGTTCTCTTGAGACAAGATGTTGTTCATTGTGACATCACCCCGCCCCACTGTTCTCCTGTATTCCGAGCTGCAGTAGTTGCTGTGTGTTCTGTCTGTGCATTATGACGTCATGGCTGTGTGTTCTGTTGTGAATCAGACAGTACTTAATGAGCCCAGAGTGTTGTTGTTTCAGCCTTTAAGGCCTGATTAATCCACTGCTCTTATCTGGGCTCTGCCACTCTGCTCTGTTTCAACATTGAAACAAGACCCCATTCATCTTAAACCACATGTGTATCCTGTTCACAGACATGCACACACAAACACTCACGCACAGTCCATCCATCTGGAGCTGTATGTGTTCAGTGTTCACAGGGTTTCTTCAGTGTTTAGTCAGCGTTTAAATTGATGACCATAACTTTGGTTAACCCCACATTTCCAGGTCAGCTCCCTACTTAATCATTGTGTGATGGGTGTGTAAGTGTGTGTGTGTGTGTGCGCCTGCCTCTGTGTGAGTGTGTGTGTGTGAGTGTGTGTGTGTGTGTGTGTGTTTGACTGATTGAGTCTGTGTGTGTGTGTGTGTGTGTGTGTGTGTGCGTGTGTGTCTGAGTCTGTGTGTGTGTGTGTGTGTGTGTGTGTGTGTGTGTGTGTGTGTGTGTGTGCGTGTGTGTCTGAGTCTGTGTGTGTGTGTGTGTGTGTGTGTGTGTGTGTGTGTGTGTGTGTGTGAGTCTGTGTGTGAGTCTGTGTGTGAGTCTCTGTGTGTGTGTGTGTGTGTGTGTGTGTGTGTGTGTGTGTGTGTGTGTGTGTGTGTGTGTGTGTGTGTGTGTGTGTGTGTGTGTATCTGTGTGTGAACCTACATCCCCATTTAGAGGGGGAGAAGTGGTTAAGAACCACATGGGGAATGTTCTATGGTTGCCTAGCGCCAGCTGAGATCAAAGCTATAGTCCTCCTACCCATTGATACAGTAGCACTTTGACCCTCATATCATACCTAGTCCCAAATGGCACCCTATTCCCTACATAGTGCACTACTTTTGACCAGATGGGCCATGTCCAAAAGTATTATATGGTGAATAGGGTGTCAGTTGTGACGCAGCCTGTGTCTTTTCAGAAGGAGAGAGTAACCTGACAGTTCTCTATGTGGGTTTCCTGTGGCAGTCTGAACAGTGATAGACATCCTTGAGTTAGCGGTGAGAGTGTGTTCAACTGTCCTCCTCTCCACTTAATCCCCACCATTCCCTGACTGACTAGTACATGTACATGAAAACTATAATGTGGAGAGAGAGAGAGAGGGAGAGAGAGAGAGGGAGGGAAAGAGGGAGGGAGAGAGAGAGGGAGGGATAGAGAGAGAGAGAGAGGGAGGGAGAGAGGGAGGAGAGGGAGGGAGAGAGAGAGAGGGAGGGAAAGAGGGAGGGAGAGAGAGAGAGAGAGGGATAGAGAGAGAGAGAGAGGGAGGGAGAGAGGGAGGAGAGGGAGGGAGAGAGAGAGAGGGGGAGGGAGAGAGGGAGGAGAGGGAGGGAGAGAGAGAGGGGGAAGGGGTAGAGAAATAGGGAAATGGGAAAGGGGGAGAGAGAGAGGTGAAAAGACAGAGAAATGGATAGACGGAAGAGAGAGAGAGAGAAAGGAGGAAGAGCGAGAGAGAAAGAGAGAGAGAAAGAGAGAGAGAAAGGAGGAACAAAGGGTGGTGAGAGAGAGAGAAAGAGTTGAAAATAGAGAAAAGGATGGAGGGAAGAGGGAGAAAAAGAGAGAGAGGTGGGTGGGTGGGTAAAGAGGGAATGATTCTTAATTAAAAGAGTCATATACTGCCATCGTCTCAACAATATGGATTCACTGATGACTGATGGAATGATAAAATAGATTAAAAAGTGGAATCAATCATTCACATAGCGTGTGTGTGTGTGTGTGTGTGTGTGTGTGTGCGTGCGTGCGTGTGCGTGTGTGTGTGTGTGAGTGTGTGTGTGTGTGTGTGTGTGTGCGTGTGTGTGGCCATCACTTGAATGACATTTCCCCATTGAAACTAGTTCATTAAATATTGATAGTTGCATTAAATGGTCTCAGTGGGACTGTCTTCTTATTCTGAAAGAACATGAACGTCATACATAGCCAAGCTATTGTTTTCACGATAGCAGAATTTTGTCTTCAAAATCGATATCATCACGATACTCGATACCAAAAGGATACCAAATCTATTCTACATATTAGCCAATTAATAAAGTGAATGAATAAAGTTTTGGGTGATAATCAGCTTTGAAATCAGCATATTTTGCATTATGGTTCGCATATTATCACAAACAAAGTATTAAATCAAATCAAATCAAATGTTATTTGTCACATGCGCCGAATACAACAGGTGTAGACCTTACAGTGAAATGCTTACCTACAAGCCCTTAACCAACAATGCAGTTATAAGAAAACACCTACAAAAAAATAATTTTAAAAGAAAGAGATAAGAAAAAAATAATTTAAGATCAGCAGTAAATAACAATATCGGGGCTAATTACAGGGAGTACCGGTACAGAGTCAATATGTCAATGTGAGGGGGCACCGGTGTCGAGGTAATTGAGATAATTATGTACATGCAGGTTGTTAAAGTGGCTTTGCATAGACAATAACAGAGAGTAGCAGCAGTGTATGGCGGGGTAGCCATTTAGTCTGGGTAGCCATTTGATTAGCTGTTCAGGAGTCTTATGGCTTAGGGGTAGAAGGTGTTTAGAAGCATCTTGGACCTAGACTTGGCGCTCCGGTACCGCTTACCATGCGGTAGCAGAGAGAACAGTCTATGATTAGGGTGGCTGGAGTATGAGGATTTTTAGGGCCTTCCTCTGACACCGCCTGGTATAGAGGTCCTGGATGGGAGGAAGCTTGGCCCGGTGATGTACTGGGCCGTTCGCACTACCCTCTGTACTGCCTTGCTGTCAGAGGCCGAGCAGTTGCCATACCATGCAGTGATGCAACCGTCAGGATGCTCTCGATGGTGCAGCTGTAAAATCTTTTGAGGATCTAAGGACTCATGCTAAATCTTTCAGTCTCCTGAGGGGGAATAGGTCTTGTCGTGCCCTCTTCACGACTGTCTTGGTGTGCTTGGACCATGTTAGTTTGTTGTTGATGTGGACACCAAGGAACTTGAAGATCTCAACTTGCTCCACTACAGCCCCATCGATGAGAATGGGGGCATGCTCGGTCCTCCTTTTCATGTAGTCCACTATCATCTCCTTTGTCTTGATCACGTTGAGGGAGAGGTTGTTGTCCTTGCACCACACGGTCAGGTCTCTGACCTCCTCCCTATAGGCTGTCTCATCATTGTCGGTGATCTCATCGTTGTTGGTGTCGAACACTCTTGTGTCATCAGCAAACTTAATGATGGTGTTGGAGTTGTGCCTGGCCATGCAGTCATGAGTGAACAGGAGGGGACTGAGCACACACCCCTGAGGGGCCCCCTTGTTGAGGATCAGCGTGGCGGATGTGTTGTTACCTACCCTTACCACCTGGGGGCGGCCCGTCAGGAAGTCTAGGATCCAGTAGCAGAGGGAAGTGTTTAGTCCCAGGGTCCTTAGCTTAGTGATGAGCTTTGAGGGCACTATGGTGTTGAACGCTGAGCTGCAGTCAATGAATATCATTCTCACATAGGTGTTCCTTTTGTCCAGGAGTTTCTGGGATAGTGGTGTTGATGTGAGCCTGACCAGCCTCTCAAAGCATTTAATGGCTACAGTAGTGAGTGCTACGGGTCGGTAGTCATTTAGGCAGGATACCTTAGTGTTCTTGGGCACAGGGTCTATGGTGGTCTGCTTGAAACATGTTGGTATTACAGACTCAGACAGGGAGAGGT
The DNA here is from genome assembly GCF_901001165.1 of Salmo trutta. Taxonomy (NCBI): domain Eukaryota; kingdom Metazoa; phylum Chordata; class Actinopteri; order Salmoniformes; family Salmonidae; genus Salmo; species Salmo trutta. Next base: position 112,785 of record NW_021822751.1, on the reverse strand, counting down.
TGAAAATTTCAGTGAAGACCTTTGCCAGTTGGCCAGAGCATGCTCGGAGTACACATCTTGGTAATCCGTCTGGCCCAGCGGCCTTGTGAATATTAAAGGTCTTACTCACATTGGCTGCGGAGAGCGTGATCACACAGTCATCCGGAACAGTTGATGCTCTCATGCATGTTTCAGTGGTCCTTGACTCGAAGTGAGCATAGAAGTTATTTAGGTCATCTGGTGTCACTGGGCAGCTCTCAGCTGTGCTTTCCTTTGTAGTTTGCAAGTCCTGCCACATTCGACTACCGTCCGAGCCGGCATAGTACGATTCAGTCTTAGTCCTGTATTGACGCTTTGCCTGTTTGATAGTTCGTCGAAGACTGGTTGCACATTTAACATGTTGATACAAATGAGGTAAAATTGATTTAAGGTTCCCTGCATTAAAGTCACCTTCCACTAGGAGCGCCGCCTCTGGATGAGCGTTTTCCTGTTTGCTTATGGCGGAATACAGCTCATTTAGTGCGGTTTTAGTTCCAAATTCGCTCTGTGGTGGTATGTAGACAGCTACGAAAAATACAAATGAAAACTCTCTGGGTAAATAGTGTGGTCACCAGCTTATCATAAGGTACACTACCTCAGGCGAGCAAAACTTTGAGACTTCCTTAGATATCGTGTACCAGCTCTTGTTTCCATAAATGCATAGGCCTCCGCCCCGTGTCTTACCAGAGGCTGCTGTTCTGTCTTGCCGATAGAGTGTATAACCCGCCAGCTCTATGTTCTTAATGGTGTCGTTCACCAACGACTCGACGAATCATAAAATATGACCGTTTTTTTGTCCCGTTGGTAGGAATAGTAATGTTTTGTGAATAGTAATGAACAGTTTCAATATTTCTACATGCCGTGTTGTATTATTCAAGTGTGTTAAGTCCTGTGTAGCATGGGGAGCTAACACGACGAAGGCCAGACTCCCAGTTAGTTCAGCGGTTCCTCAGGACAGACTAGAGTCAGTACGAGAGGGGAGCTAACGTGATGCAGCCAGTGAGTTCAGCGGTTCCTCAGGACAGACTAGAGTCAGCAGGAGAGGGGAGCTAACGTGATGCAGCCAGTGAGTTCAGCGGTTCCTCAGGACAGACTAGAGTCAGCAGGAGAGGGGAGCTAACGTGATGCAGCCAGTGAGTTCAGCGGATCCTCAGGACAGACTAGAGTCAGTAGGAGAGGGGAGCTAACGTGATGCAGCCAGTGAGTTCAGCGGATCCTCAGGACAGACTAGAGTCAGTAGGAGAGGGGAGCTAACGTCATGCAGCCAGTGAGTTCAGTGGTTCCTCAGGACAGACTTGATCCTCTCAATCTGTAGACGGCGTGAGACACAATTGACAGAAGTACAGAAAGTTTAAAAATGTGACTACCGAACCGCTTGTCATGTTCTACTATGGACAACGTAGTGGAGCTTGAGTATAGCAACACTAATCCCTGCCTCCTCCTATTTCTCCTGCTCCTCCTACTCATCCCCCTTCTCACACCTCTTTTCCATTACATTTTTCCTCCTCTCCCTCTCCTCTTTTCCACCTCTTCTCTTCCTAGATTTGACATATGTTTACGTTGCCAAAGCTAGTGAAAAAACCAATGAAGGAAAGTGAAATAAACAATCATAAATGAACAGTAAACATTACACCACACAAGAGTTCCAGCAGAATGGAGACATCTGACGTGTTATACTATTATCTGGTGTTGTAACAAGTCAAAGGAGAAAAGGGAAGATAAAGGAACAGATTAATCTAGATTGTAACGTTGTTGGTGCTCCGCTGGTTGACCTTTTCTTTCCCCCTGTCTCTCCCTCTTTCTCTCTCTCCCTCTTTCTCTCTCTCCCTCTTTCTCTCTTTCTCTCTCTCTCCCTCTTTCTCTCTCTCCCTCTTTCTCTCTCCCTCTTTCTCTCTTCCCCTTTCTCTCACTTCCTCTTTCTCTCTCTCCCTCTTTCTCTCTCTCCCTCTTTCTCTCTCCCTCTTTCTCTCACTTCCTCTTTCTCTCTCTCCCTCTTTCTCTCTCCCTCTTTCTCTCTTCCCCTTTCTCTCTCTCCCTCTTTCTCTCTCTCCCTCTTTCTCTCTCTCCTTCTCTCTTTCTCTCTCTCCCTCTTTCTTCCCCTTTCTCTCTCTCTCCCTCTTTCTCTCTTCTCTTTTTTCCCCCCTCTTCGGTCCTCTGTAGCTCAGATGGTAGAGCAAGTCTCTCGCAACGCCAGGATTGTGGGTTCGCTTCCCGAGACCACCCATACGAAGAAAAATTGCATGCTTTGGAGAAGTGTTTGCTAAATGGCATGCTGTTATACTGTTCTCTCTTTCACTCCATCTCATTCTCATCTCTCTATTTCTTCTCTCTCTTCCACTCCATCTCTCTTTTATTCCCTCACTCTTTCTCTCTCCCCTCTCTCTGTTTTCCTCTCGCCAACTCTCTCCCTCTCTCCCTCTCTCTCTCTCTCCCTCTCCTGTCTCTCTCCCTCCATCTTCCTCTCTCTCTCTGTCCAATAGAGTGATAACAACTCAACACTTTGGAATGTTCTTTGACAGAGGGGTCCAAGCATCTGTCGACTGCATCATTCTCAAACTGTGTCTGAGGGTTGCTGGTTTTTCTTAGTAGAGACAGTAGAATACAATCAATACTTTACTGTCCATTGGTTACAGAAATACGTAATTCCTTTCTCAACACCGTAAGATACATACACACGCTGAGAGGCACAGGGTCCGCCCCAGAGCAGCACCCTTAATGTGGGTGAGAGTGTATTTGGTTGGAGACTGACATTGTCAAGTAGAGAGAAGAGAGGGAGAAGAGAGATACACCAAGAGAAAAGGAAAGAGAGAGAGAGAGATAGAGGGAGAGAGGGAGAGAGAGAGAGAGAGAGAAACAAAGAGAGGGAGAGAAAAGCAGTGAGAGTAGGCTACATAATTATAGAGAGAAAAGTTATGGCCTGAAGTGTAACATTAAAGAAGTGTATCTCTGAGTAATTAGACTGTAGAGAACTGCTGTAGACTAGGAATCAGTCAAGCAGAATAACAGCACCCACAGGGAGGACAGAGGGTTGTGTTTCAATGGGTTTGGAGTTTTAGAAGGAAACGGTAGAGCAGGTACATTGCCCACAGGAATATTTACAACATGATAGAAGTAAGGAGCCATTTGTCCTCTACAGACATATGTTGGTAAGGAGCCATTTGTCCTCTACAGAGATATGTTGGTAAGGAGCCATTTGTCCTCTACAGAGATATGTTGGTAAGGAGCCATTTGTCCTCTACAGAGATATGTTGGTAAGGAGCCATTTGGCCTCTACAGAGATATGTCGGTAAGGAGCCATTTGGCCTCTACAGAGATATGTCGGTAAGGAGCCATTTGGCCTCTACAGAGATATGTCGGTAAGGAGCCATTTGGCCTCTACAGAGATATGTTGGTAAGGAGCCATTTGTCCTCTACAGAGATATGTTGGTAAGGAGCCATTTGTCCTCTACAGAGATATGTTGGTAAGGAGCCATTTGTCCTCTACAGAGATATTACACCTTTATCATCGTCTCTTTATCCTTCTGAATCTCTTCTTCCATGTCTCTTTTTAGTTATTTATTTGTTTCTCTCTCTCTCTCTCTCTCTCTTTCCTCTCTCTCTCCTCTCTCTCTCTCCTCTCTTTCTCTCTCTCTCTCTCTCTCTCTCTCTCTCTCTCTCTCTCTCTCTCTCTCTCTCTCTCTCTCTCTCTCTCTCTCTCTCTGATTTGTGTAGTGCTGAGTGAGGAAGTTTATGTTCTTGGCATTTAGCTCCTTCAGGGATCAGCAGGGTGTCGCTCCTGTGTGTGCATGGGTGTGTGCGCGCGTGTGTGTGTGTGTGTGTGTGTGTGTGTGTGTGTGTGTGTGTGTGTGTGTGTGTGTGTGTGTGTGTGTTGTGTGTGTGTGTGTGTGTGTGTGTGTGTGTGTGTGTAAGTGTATGTCTGTATCTCCACACAGCTGGAAAGCAGAGCCGAGTTAAGTATGTGTGTGTGTTCTCTATGTTAACGACAGGAGAGAAACAAATGACAGAGGATAAAGTAATCACACACCTCTCTCCTCTCCACCCTTCACCTTTCTATCAACTCTTCTGGCAGCCAGCTTGACCTCCTGACCTCTCCTGACCTCTCACAATCCCAGGGTTAAACACCGTAATGTTTTGTTTTCCTCTAGAAGACTGAAGATCCAGTCAACGTGAGTTACCATTGTAGAACTACACATGGTACTTAGTTTATTACTGCTAGTGGTGGTGAGTTACCATGGTTACACATGGTTCTTAGTTTATTACTGCTAGTGGTGGTGAGTTACCATGGTTACACATGGTTCTTAGTTTATTACAGCTAGTGGTGTTGAGTTACCATGGTTACACATGGTTCTTAGTTTATTACAGCTAGTGGTGTTGAGTTACCATGGTTACACATGGTTCTTAGTTTATTACTGCTAGTGGTGTTGAGTTACCATGGTTACACATGGTTCTTAGTGTATTACTGCTAGTGGTGTTGAGTTACCATGGTTACACATGGTTCTTAGTTTATTACAGCTAGTGGTGTTGAGTTACCATGGTTACACATGGTTCTTAGTTTATTACAGCTAGTGGTGTTGAGTTACAATTTTAATTTTTTGAATTTTTTATTTCACCTTTATTTAACCAGGTAGGCCAGTTGAGAACAAGTTCTCATTTACAACTGCGACCTGGCCAAGATAAAGCAAAGCAGTGTGACAGAAACAACACAGAGTTACACATGGAATAAACAAGCATACAATCAATAACTAAATCGAAAAAAGTCTACATACAGTGTGTGCAAATGGTGTGAGGAGGTAAGGCAATACATAGGCCATAGTAGCAAAGTAATTACAATTTAGCAGATTAACACTGAAATGATAGATGAGCAGATGATGATGAGCAGATGATGGTGTGTAAGTAGTGATACTGGTGTGCAAAAGAGCAGCAAAGTAAATAAAAACAATATGGGGATGAGGTAGGCAGATTGGGTGGGCTATTTACAGATGGACTATGTACAGCTGCAGCGATCGGTTAGCTGCTCAGATAGCTGATGTTTAAAGTTCGTGAAGTCTCCAGCTTCAGCAATTTTTTCAATTCGTAGCAGTCACTGGCAGCAATTGGGGATGACCAGTGAGATATACCTGCTGGAACGTGTGCTACGGGTGGGTGTTGTTATGGTGACCAGTGAGCTGAGGTAAGGCGGAGCTTTACCTAGCATAGACTTATAGATGACCTGGAGCCAGTGGGTCTGGCGACGAATATGTAGCGAGGGCCAGCCGACTAGAGCATACAGGTCGCAGTGGTGGGTGGTATAAGGGGCTTTGGTAACAAAACAGATGGCACTGTGATAGACTGCATCCAGTTTGCTGAGTAGAGTATTGGAAGCTATTTTGTAGATGACATCGCCGAAGTCGAGGATCGGTAGGATAGTCAGTTTTACTAGGGTAAGTTTGGCGGTGTGAGTGAAGGAGGCTTTGTTTTGCGAAATAGAAAGCCGATTCTAGATTTGATTTTGGATTGGAGATGTTTGATATGAGTCTGGAAGGAGAGTTTACATTTTAGCCAGACACCTAGGTATTTGTAGTTGTCCATGTATTCTAGGTCAGAGCCCTCCAGAGTAGTAATACTAGTCGGGCGGGCGGGTGCGGGCATCGAACGGTTGAAAAGCATGTATTTGGTTTTACTAGCGTTTAAGAGCAGTTGGAGGCCATGGAAGGAGTGTTGTATTCCATTAAAGCTCGTTTGGAGGTTAGTTAACACAGTGTCCAAAGAAGGGCCAGATGTATACAGAATGTTGTCGTCTGCTTAGAGGTGGATCAGGGAATCACCCGCAGCAAGAGCGACATCGTTGATATATACAGAGAAAAGAGACGGCCCGAGAATTGAACCCTGTGGTACCCCCATAGAGACTGCCAGAGGTCCGGACAACAGGCCCTCCGATTTGACACTGAATTCTGTCTGCGAAGTATTTGGTGAACCAGGTGAGGCAATCATTTGAGAAACCAAGGCTATTGAGTCTGCCGATAAGTTACACATGGTTCTTAGTTTATTACTGCTAGTGGTGTTGAGTTACCATGGTTACACATGGTTCTTAGTTTATTACTGATAGGGGTGTTGAGTTACCATGGTTACACATGGTTCTTAGTTTTTAACTGCTAGTCGTGTTGAGTTACCATGGTTACACATGGTTCTTAGTTTATTGCTGATAGGGGTGTTGAGTTACCATGGTTACACATGGTGCTTAGTTTTTAACTGCTAGTCGTGTTGAGTTACGTGGTTTTGGGCTGCGTGACACATTTCAGTGTGTGTGATTCCCCTCTTCTCCTTTGATAGACCACAGATGTTTCCCAATGTTATCCAAATTTAAAGCTGCTACAATGAAACAATGTTTGTGCTGCGTGTCATGCCAGTCATATTAACACATCTGGAGGGGCTACTGTTGTAAAATTCTGGTAACTTTCCCAAGATTCCCATGGCCTTCCCCGTGGCTCAGTTGGTAGAGCATGGTGTGTGCATCGCCAGGGTTGTGGGTTCGGTTCCCACGGGGGGCCAGTACAAAAAAAAAAATATTAAAAAAAAAAAAGAAATTTTTGTAAAAATACATGAATTAAAATGTATGAAATGTATGCATTCACTACTGTAAGTCGCTCTGGATAAGGTGTCTGCTAAATGACTAAAATGTAATCCAGAAATCACATTTGGAAGATTCCCAGAATCAGGAAGCAATAGGCAAGAAATCAGGAGTCCTCCAACCAGGATTTCTGTAAAACCTGGGAATTTTGGGACAGTTTTTTGCAAACCTATGAGGAGCAGACCTCAGAATCCCAGGAACCTCTGCTCCAAACTCTGACCTTTAACATAACATGTACCAACACACACACACAATGCACAACAAAGCCTTCACATGAAGAATGTCTCTGGTCACAGCCAACTCTCAGATCTGTCTTTGCACACTGCTGGACCAGCATTTCTATTTTCTCTCAACACCTCACCGTCTTGCTCTCTCCTTCTTTCTCTTTCTCTCTCAATCTCTCTTTACGGCTCTTTCTCTCAACACCTCTGTCTGGTCCCTCCATCTCTCTCCTCTCTTTCTCTCTCGTTTTTCTGTCACACCCTTCCATCTCTCTCCTCTCTTTCTCTCTCTTTTTTCTGTCACACCCCTCCATCTCTCCCTCTTCTTCTTCTCAGTCAGTCCCTCCTCATTTCTCTTTCTCACTCACTCACTCACTCACTCACTCACTCACTCACTCACTCACTCACTAACTCACTCACTCACTCACTCACTCACTAACTCACTCACTCACTCACTCACTCACTAACTCACTCACTCACTAACTCACTCACTCACTCACTAACTCACTCACTCACTCGCTAACTCACTCACTCACTCACTCACTCACTCACTCACTCACTAACTCACTCACTAACTCACTAACTCACTCACTCACTCACTCACTCACTCACTCACTCACTCACTCACTCACTAACTAACTCACTAACTCACTAACTCACTAACTCACTCACTAACTCACTCACAACTCACTAACTCACTGACTAACTCACTAACTCACTGACTAACTCACTAACTCACTAACTCACTCACTAACTCACTAACTCACTGACTAACTCACTAACTCACTAACTAACTCACTAACTCACTGACTCACTAACTCACTCACTCACTCACTGACTCACTGACTCACCCAATTCAATTTAAGGGCTTTATTGTCATGGGAAACATACGTTCACATTGACAAACCAAGTGAAATAGATAATAAACTAAAGTTTAAATGAACAGTAAACATTACACTCACAAGTTTCAAAGGAATGGAGACATTTCATATGTCATATGTCTATATACAGTGTTGTAACGATGTGCAAATAGTTAAAGTACAAAAGGGGAAATAAATTAACATAACTATGGGTTGTATTTACAATGGTGTTTGTTCTTTGCTGGTTGCCCTGTTCCTGTCACTCACTCACTAACTCATTAGCTCACTAACTCACTCAATAACTCAGTAACTCAATAACTAACTCACTAAGTCAATAACTAACTCACTAACTCACTAACTAACTCACTAACTCACTAACTAACTCACTCACTCACTCACTCAGTAACTCACTAACTCACTCACTCACTAACTCACTAACTAACTCACTAACTAACTCACTCACTCACTCAGTAACTCAGTAACTCACTAACTCACTCACTCAGTAACTCAGTAACTCACTAACTCACTCACTCAGTAACTCAGTAACTCGCTAACTCACTAACTCACTCTATCCATCCCGTTCTTTGATGCTACCTGGAATTCTTTCACCATTCCTGCACTCACTCTCTCTTTCATTCGCTTGCCCCCTCTCTCTCCCTCCCTCTCTGGTTCTCACCCTCCCTTAGTTTATTACTCTTGCTCTCCATCTTTCCATCTCATTTTATCTTTCTTCTTCCCCCTCTCTCTCCTTCCGTCAGTATGTGTGTGTGTGTGTGTGTGTGTGTGTATGTGTGTGTGTGTGTGTGTGTGATCGTGCGATCGTGTGATCATGTGGTGAGCTCCATGTCTGGAGGAGTGATCAGGAGGAGCCGAGGGACGGCGAGGCTATCAGAGTCCAGGGTAAAGACCAGGGGAGGGACGGTGAGGCCCAGAGAGGCTATCAGAGTCCAGGGTAAAGACCAGGGGAGGGACGGTGAGGCCCAGAGAGGCTATCAGAGTCCAGGGTAAAGACCAGGGGAGGGACGGTGAGGCCCAGAGAGGCTATCAGAGTCCAGGGTAAAGACCAGGGGAGGGACGGTGAGGCCCAGAGAGGCTATCAGAGTCCAGGGTAAAGACCAGGGGAGGGACGGCGAGACCCAGAGAGGCTATCAGAGTCCAGGGTAAAGACCAGGGGAGGGACGGTGAGGCCCAGAGAGGCTATCAGAGTCCAGGGTAAAGACCAGGGGAGGGACGGCGAGGCCCAGAGAGACTATCAGAGTCCAGGGTAAAGACCAGGGGAGGGACGGTGAGGCCCAGAGAGGCTATCAGAGTCCAGGGTAAAGGTTGCTGGTTTGAATCCCTGAGCCGAACAGGTGAAACATCTTGCTGTGTTCTAGTGTACTATAAGATGGTTCTAGTGTACGAAGGAGATGGCTTTCCTATTCTGACCACTTTGCACCGTGATATTCAAGATTACAACTACCTTTCTAGGGGTTCTGATGCTTCTAGCCTTGATTTGCATTTTGGATAACATATCAACAGTATTTCACATTTTTAGGTGTATAATATTGCTTACTAGGTGTTGTCCAATGAATTCTGTAACCCCTCCATCTTCAAACCAGGGTTGATTTTAAAAAGCTGTTCAAAAGAGAACATTATACAGACGAAACGTGTCAGAGTTTTTATTCTTTGTTTCCATTGAACATGCCACACAAATAAAGGCATTTAATTCATTATATGAAGAGTGCCTTGGTCCTCCTTTCTTTTTTAAGGGATGAATCTGTCAATGTGCTTTTGAGCAAGGCACTTAATCCTAGCTGCTTCTGTAAGTCCCTCTGGATAACAGCGTCTGCTAAATGACTAACATGTAAATGTAGAAAGAGACAGGCAGTGGAGAGATAGAGTGGGGGAGGAGGAGGAGGAGGAGAGACAGAGACAGGGCTTGTTCATATGATCCTGCTGCTGGCTAAGACCAGGTGTGACTGCTTCTCTGGGTGGTTCTCCTTTTCTCTGTGTGTGTGTGTGTGTGTGTGTGTGTGTGTGTGTGTGTGTGTGTGTGTGTGTGTGTGTGTGTGGTGTGTGTGTGTGTGTGTGTGTGTGTGTGTGTGTGTGTGTGGTTGTGTGTGTGTGTAGTTGTGTGTGTGTGTGTGCACTCATTCATATATCGAATGTGATTTTATATGCATTTAAATCTGGATGAAGCCTTTGGGCTGTAACTGAACATTAATAGAATAGCAGCATAATCCTGAGTGACAGATGAAGCTCCAGTGCTTTGATTAGAGCTGGTTCTCTAGTAGTGTATTTTATACCACAATGAAGTCTCCTACTGACCACCTGTAGCCAAGCCAGCAGGGACACCATGCAGTCAACTACTGATTACCTGTAGCCAAGCCAGCACGGACACCATTAAGTCTACTACTGACCACCTGTAGCCAAGCCAGCAGGGACACCATGTAGTCTACTACTGACTACCTGTAGCCAAGCCAGCACAGACACCATGCAGTCTACTACTGACTACCTGTAGCCAAGCCAGCACAGACACCATGCAGTCTACTACTGATTACCTGTAGCCAAGCCAGCACAGACACCATGCAGTCTACTACTGATTACCTGTAGCCAAGCCAGCACGGACACCATGCAGTCAACTACTGACCACCTGTAGCCAAGCCAGCAGGGACACCATGCAGTCTACTACTGACCACCTGTAGCCAAGCCAGCACGGACACCATGCAGTCAACTACTGACCACCTGTAGCCAAGCCAGCACGGACACCATGCAGTCTACTACTGACTACCTGTAGCCAAGCCAGCAGGGACACCATGCAGTCTACTACTGACCACCTGTAGCCAAGCCAGCAGGAACACCATGCAGTCTACTACTGACTACCTGTAGCCAAGCCAGCAGGAACACCATGCAGTCTACTACTGACTACCTGTAGCCAAGCCAGCAGGAACACCATGCAGTCTACTACTGACTACCTGTAGCCAAGCCAGCACGGACACCATGCAGTCTACTACTGATCACCTGTAGCCAAGCCAGCACGGACACCATGCAGTCTACTACTGACTACCTGTAGCCAAGCCAGCAGGGACACCATGCAGTCTACTACTGACTAACTGTAGCCAAGCCAGCACGGACACCATGCAGTCTACTACTGATCACCTGTAGCCAAGCCAGCAGGGACACCATGCAGTCTACTACTGACCACCTGTAGCCAAGCCAGCACAGACACCATGAAGTCTACTACTGACTACCTGTAGCCAAGCCAGCACGGACACCATGCAGTCTACTACTGACCACCTGTAGCCAAGCCAGCACGGACACCATGTAGTCTACTACTGACTACCAGTAGCCAAGCCAGCACAGACACCATGAAGTCTACTACTGACTACCTGTAGCCAAGCCAGCACGGACACCATGTAGTCTACTACTGACTACCTGTAGCCAAGCCAGCACGAACACCATGCACCATGCAGATAGTAATGAACAGGGGAGTTAGATCACAGAGAGAGAGAGAGGGCAGAAGACTGAGAGAAAGAGACTGGAGAAGAGGGGATGACAGGGGGGACTGTGTGTGTGTGTGTGTGTGTGTGTGTGTGTGTGTGTGTGTGTGTGTGTGTGTGTGTGTGTGTGTGTGTGTGTGTGTGTGTGTGTGTGTGTGTGTGTGTGTGTGTGTGTGTGTGTGTGTACATGTGCCTGCCTCTGTGTTCATGCTGTGTGAGATACCAGTGTGGAAAGTCCATTAAGAAATGTCATTCATTTTGTTCTCAGGGTCTCACTTATACACACGCTGTACCTCTCTCTTCTATTCTCCCTCTTCCTCTATCAGCCCTGCCTCTCGTCTCTGCCTCCTTCACCTCTCCCTCCTTAAATTCATCTGACAGACATCAGACAGAGACAGAGACATGCTGTTAAATTCATCTGACAGACATTAGACAGAGACAGAGATATGCTGTTAAATTAATCTGACAGACATCAGACAGACAGAGATATGCTGTTAAATTAATCTGACAGACATCAGACAGAGACAGAGATATGCTGTTAAATTAATCTGACAGACATCAGACAGAGACAGAGATATGCTGTTAAATTAATCTGACAGACATCAGACAGAGACAGAGATATGCTGTTAAATTAATCTGACAGACATCAGACAGAGACAGAGATATGCTGTTAAATTAATCTGACAGACATCAGACAGAGACAGAGACAGAGATATGCTGTTAAATT
>NW_021822751.1:54964-100370 GCF_901001165.1 Salmo trutta | reverse complement strand
GAGAGTCACAGAGGGAGAGAGGGAGAGAGTTGGCGAGAGGAAAACAGAGAGAGGGGAGAGAGAAAGAGTGAGGGAATAAAAGAGAGATGAGAATGAGATGGAGTGAAAGGGAGAACAGTATAATAGCATGCCATTTAGCAAACACTTCTCCAAAGCATACATTTTTTCTTTCGTATGGGTGGTCTCGGGAAGTGAACCCACAATCCTGGCATTGCGAGAGACTTGCTCTACCATCTCAGCTACAGAGGACCGAAGAGGGGGAAAAAGAAAGAGAAGAGAGAAAGAGGGAGAGAGAGAGAAAGGGGAAGAAAGAGGGAAGAAAGAGGGAAGACGGGAAGAAAGATAGGAGAGAAAGAGGGAGAGAGAGAAAGAGGGAGAGAGGGAAAGAGGGAGAGAGGGGTAAAGAAAAGGACAACCATTGGAGCACCAACACCGTTACAATCTAGATTAATCTGTTCCTTTATCTTCCCTTTTCTCCTTTGACTTGTTACAACACCAGATAATAGTATAACACATCAGATGTCTCCATTCTGCTGGAACTCTTGTCTGGTGTAATGTTTACTGTTCATTTATGATTGTTCATTTCACTTTTGTTCATTGGTTATTTCACTTGCTTTGGCAACGTAAACATATGTCAAAACTAGGAAGAGAAGAGGTGGAAAAGAGGAGAGGGAGAGGAGGAAAAATGTAATGGAAAATAGGTGTGAGAAGGGGGATAAGTAGGAGGAGGCAGGGATTAGTGTTGCTATACTCAAGCTCCACTACGTTGTCCATAGTAGAACATGACAAGCGGTTCGGTAGTCACATTTTTAAACTTTCTGTACTTCTGTCAATTGTGTCTCACGCCGTCTACAGATTGAGAGGATCAAGTCTGTACTGACTCTAGTCTGTCCTGAGGAACCACTGAACTCACTGGCTGCATCACGTTAGCTCCCCTCTCCTACTGACTCTAGTCTGTCCTGAGGAACCACTGAACTCACTGGCTGCATCACGTTAGCTCCCCTCTCCTACTGACTCTAGTCTGTCCTGAGGAACCGCCTAACTCACTGGCAGCATCACGTTAGCTCCCCTCTCCTACTGACTCTAGTCTGTCCTGAGGAACCACTGAACTCACTGGGAGTCTGGCCTTCGTCGTGTTAGCTCCCCATGCTACACATGACTTAACACACTTGAATAATACAACACGGCATGTAGAAATATTTAAACTGTTCATTACTGTTCACAAAACATTGTCCATACAGGCTTGAAACACTACAATGCTAGAAGATAAACCGGTATCTCCCAGCTTTGTAGGCTAATTTCCTTTGCCAGCTTACAGCGCAAGCTAGCATCATTTCATTACCCATAATCGGCCCTCAACCAATCATGCTATTTTGTTAGTTTTTTTTGCGTTGTTCTTATCTTGTCTTGTAAATAATGTAGCTGTTACCGTCTCCTATGACCGAAAAGAGCTTCTAAACATCAGAACTGGGATTGCTCACCTCAAACTGCACGAAGCGTTTTTCTTCAATGAGTCGGACGCGAGGGATACACTGTTGACACCCAACCAGGCCCCGATCCCCGTGATTCGCTGGTGAAGGAAACTGAGATTTCGAGCAAAAGATCAGGGTGCCATGTGAGGACCCGGCGACAAGAGGCTAATCTGCCCTTGCCTTCTGTCCTGTTAGCTAACATTCAATCGCTGGAAAATAAATGGGATGAACTGAAAGCACGTATATCCTACCAACGGGACAATAAAAACTGTCATATTTTATGCTTCGCCGAGTCGTTGGTGAACGACGACATTAAGAACATAGAGCTGGTGGGTTATACACTTTATCAGCAAGACAGAAGAGCAGCCTCTGGTAAGGCATGGGGCTGGGGCCTATGCATTTACGTAAACAAGAGCTGGTGCACGATATCTAAGGAAGTCTCAAAGTTTTGCTCGCCTGAGGTAGTGTACCTTATGATAAGCTGTAGACCACAGTATTTACCCAGAGAGTTTTCATTTGTATTTTTCGTAGCTGTCTACATACCACCACAGAGCGAAGTTGGAACTAAAACCGCACTCAATGAGCTGTATTCCGCCATAAGCAAACAGGAAAACTCTCATCCAGAGGCGGTGTTCCTAGTGGCCGGTGACTTGAATGCAGGGACACTTAAATCAGTTTTACCTCATTTCTATCAACATGTTAAATGTGCAACCAGAGGAGAAAAAAATCTAGACCACCTTTACTCCACACACAGAGACGCGTACAAAGCTCTCCCTCGCCCTCCATTTGTCAAATCTGACCATAGCTCTATCCTCCTGATTCCTGCTTACAAGCAACATTTTAAGCAGGAAGCACCAGTGACTCGGTCTATAAAAAAGTGGTCAGATGAAGCAGATGCTAAACAACAGGACTGTTTTGCTATCACAGACTGGAATATGTTCCTGGGATTCTTCCGATGGCATTGAGGAGTACACCACCTCAGTCACTGGCTTTATCAATAAGTGCATCGAGGGCGTCGTCAACTACAGTGACTGTACGTACATACCCCAACCAGAAACCATGGATTACAGGCAACATTCGCACTGAGCTAAACTGCTGATCTTAAATTATTTGTTTTTCTTATCTCTTTCTTTTAATTTTTATTTTTTTTTAGGTATTTTCTTATAACTGCATCGTTGGTTAAGGGCTTGTAAGTAAGCATTTCACTGTAAGGTCTATAGCTGTTGTATTCGGCGCATGTGACAAATACGATTTGATTTGATTTATTACTTTGTTTGTGATAATATGCAAACCATAATGCATAAATATGCTGATTTCAAAGCTGATTATCACCCAAAACTTTATTAATTCACTTTATTAATTGGCTAATATGTAGTATAGATTTGGTATCCTTTTGGTATCGAGTATCGTGATGATATCGGTTTTGAAGCCAAAATTCTGGCATCGTGAAAACAATAGCTTGGCTATGTATGACGTTCATGTTCTTTCAGAATAAGAAGACAGTCCCACTGAGCCCATTTAATGCAACTATCAATATTTAATGAACTAGTTTCAATGGGGAAATGTCATTCAAGTGACGGCCACACACACACACACACACACACACACACACACACACACACACACACACACACACACACACACACACACACACACACACACACACACACACACACTATGTGAATGATTGATTCCACTTTTTAATCTATTTTATCATTCCATCAGTCATCAGTGAATCCATATTGTTGAGACGATGGCAGCATATGACTCTTTTAATTAAGAATCATTCCCTCTTTACCAACCAACCCACCTCTCTCTCTCTCTCTCTCTCTCTCTCTTCCCTCCATCCTTTTCTCTATTTTCAACTCTTTCTCTCTCTCTCACCACCCTTTGTTCCCCCTTTCTCTCTCTCTCCCTCTCTCTCTCTCTCCCCCTTTCCCCTCTCTCTTTCCCTCCCTCTCTCTCTCTATCCCTCCCTCTCTCTCTCCCCTCTCTCTCTCTCCACATTATAGTTTTCATGTACATGTACTAGTCAGTCAGGGAATGGTGGGGATTAAGTGGAGAGGAGGACAGTTGAACACACTCTCACTGCTAACTCAAGGATGTCTATCACTGTTCAGACTGCCACAGGAAACCCACATAGAGAACTGTCAGGTTACTCTCTCCTTCTGAAAAGACACAGGCTGCATCACAACTGACACCCTATTCCCCATATAATACTTTTGGACAGGGCCCATCTGGTCAAAAGTAGTGCACTATGTAGGGAATAGGGTGCCATTTGGGACTAGGTATGATATGAGGGTCAAAGTGCTACTGTATCAATGGGTAGGAGGACTATAGCTTTGATCTCAGCTGGCGCTAGGCAACCGTAGAATGTTCCCCATGTGGTTCTTAACCACTTCTCCCCCTCTAAATGGGGATGTAGGTTCACACACACACACACACGCACGCACGCGCGCGCGCACACACACACACACACACACACACACACACACACACACACACACACACACACACACACACACACACACACACACACACACACACACACACAGACTCAGACACACACACAGACTCACACAGACTCAATCAGTCAAACACACACACACACACACAGACAGACGCACGTATGCACTCACGCACGATCACACTCACTCACACACGCACGCAGACACACACTCACACACACACACACTCACACAGAGGCAGGCGCACACACACACACACACACACACACTTACACACCCATCACACAATGATTAAGTAGGGAGCTGACCTGGAAATGTGGGGTTAACCAAAGTTTTGGTCATCAATTTAAACGCTGACTAAACACTGAAGAAACCCTGTGAACACTGAACACATACAGCTCCAGATGGATGGACTGTGCGTGAGTGTGTGTGTGTGCGTGTCTGTGAACAGGGTACACATGTGGTTTAAGATGAATGGGGTCTTGTTTCAATGTTGAAACAGAGCAGAGTGGCAGAGTCCAGATAAGAGCAGTGGATTAATCAGGCTTTAAAGGCTCAAACAACAACACTCTGGGCTCATTCACTACTGTCTGATTCACAACAGAACACACAGCCATGACGTCATAATGCACAGACAGAACACACAGCAACTACTGCAGCTCGGAATACAGGAGAACAGTGGGGCGGGGTGATGTCACAATGAACAACATCTTGTCTCAAGAGAACAACATCATCACACTGAAGGTCACTGTGGGTGTAAAATATTTTTTGAAAAAAGATAGTCATTTGAAGATGGAGGGTTTTAAACAAATTTAAGAGGAGAGGATAGAAATCAGGGGGAAAGTATTTTAGGTGCATTTATTTGGGTAGAGAGAAGAGTGGGTGAACTCTTTTGAAAATAGAGGACAGAGGGTTAAAACAAATTTTGAGAAGAGAGTACAGAGGGTTAAAACAAATTTTGAGAAGAGAGTACAGAGGGTTAAAACACATTTTGAGAAGAGAGTACAGAGGGTTAAAACACATTTTGAGAAGAGAGTACAGAGGGTTAAAACCAATTTTGAGAAGAGAGGACAGAGGGTTAAAACACATTTTGAGAAGAGAGTACTGAGGGTTAAAACATTTTTGAGGAGAGAGGACAGAGGGGTAAAACTCATTTTGAAAAGAGAGGACAGAGGGCTGAAACTCATTTTGAGAAGAGAAGACAGAAAGTGGGGGGAAAGTAATTTAGGTGCATTTATTTGGGTAGAAAGAGGGTGAATTAATTTGTGTAGAGAGAAGAGAGGGGGAACTCATTTGAGAAGAGAGGACAGAGGGATAAAACAAATTTTTCACAATATCTATATTCTACAATATCTATATTCTACATGGGTGGGAAGGGAGAGTGGAGGGTCTGAATGACCAGTGTTACCGTGGTGATAGAACCTGGTCCTGGATTTTAAGAACACTGGTGGCTGTTCTGTTACTGAGTCTGATGGGGCTGTAATGTTCCACCCCCACTGTACACACACACACACACACACACACACACACACACACACACACACACACACACACACACACACACACACACACACACACACACACACACACACACACACACACACAGGACTCTGTGATGGAGACTGTTGTAGTGGTGAGGTGATATAGGACTCTGTGATGGCGACAGCATCAGCGTCTTGCTGGCGTGGGAGCCCAGCATGTTATCAGTCACATTGTATTGTGTTATCTAGAGAACTGACCATGTTCTACCACATCAAAGAGCCAGGCACAGCCTTGCTTGCACCTCCAGCCCTTGGTTTCCACTAGTTACCACAGCCACAAAGTCAAAATGGGCTATATAATAAAAATGTATGAAAACAAAAATGGGCTATTTGGTCTTAATTTAAGGTCAGGTTAAGACATAAAGTTAGCAGTGTGATTAAGGTTAGGGTTGAGGTAAGGGTTAGGTTAAAAATCTGATTTGAAGAAGAGAAATGGTAGAAATAGGTGGGGTTTATGACTTTGTGGCTGTGGTAACTAGTGACAATCCCAGCCCTCCTGAGGCACATTTCTGTTGTCCAGTCGCAACATTCAAATTGAGTTGTTTTGATTAGATTACAATCTGACACAGGAGGTTGGTGGCATCTTATTTGGGGAGGACAGGGCTCGTGGTAATGACTGGAGCAGAATCAGTGGAATGGTATCAAATACATTAAACACACGGTTTCCAGTTGTTTGATGCCATTCCATTGGCTCCGTTCCAGCCATTATTATGAGCCGTCCTCCCTTCAGCAGCCTCCACTGGAATCCCAGTAGGATGTTCGATCCTTTTTGTTTTCCCCAGCAAAGTACAAAGTAATGCGACATTTCCGTTTGTCATGGTTAATAAACGGACTGTGTCTCCTTTGGTTAATTGAGATCTTCTTTCCAAGCTTCCTGTGTGTACAGAAAAACAGTCTTTTTGTTAAGGGTTATTCCCCTCTCTTATTGGTGACAGTCATTTAGTCTTCTTTATTTAGCATCATGTCCTTCATGTACACTGTTATTGTTTGAGTGTTAATTCATTGATTTGAGAAAATACATTCTTTGTTTGTAGACTAAATCTTTGATCGACTACTTTCATCATTTAGAAGTGGTATGCTGCTTGTGTTTCCAACTGGATCCCTCTGCTTTTAAGTGACTGGGTTCATGTAATGCTAGAATTCTGATGTCTAGAATCAGCCCGTAGTGTGTAGACTGTTAATGGCATGAGGGTTTATTTCAGACAGGTGTACATTAGTCTCTGGGACTGGTGATGCCTGGCTTACTACCTGGCTAGATCCGTCAGAGACAAACAGGGCCTCTCACATCTAAAGACACCTGATATGGAGTCAGATTGAAGTGCTATTAGGTTAGAATGCTGTCATTCCTCTGAAGTTTGGAGAGGATTTTGGGTCCCATAACGACACTGTCTGTCACTGTTCTAAGGCGTCGCCAGTGAGATTGTCAGCACAACGTCACAACGTGCTCTTTGGAAATGCCAAGTTCTTCTCTTTTATCTTCTTTCTTTCTTCTTTCCAGGAAAATATTGACGTTGACAAATGACATTCATGGTCTGTCTTGTCTCTTGATTTCTCCTTAGCAGTACAGTGGTAATAGAGGCGGCTAGCTGCCAACGGCTAGAAAGGACAGATTGCTGAACAACATGTTAATGATGATAATAATAATAAACTGATCAGAAGGTCAGAGGGTTCGGGATGAAGCAGTACTGTATGTTCCCCCAGTGCACAGATGTTAATTCAAGTCATTTCATTGAACCAGTGTGTGCCCAGTGGGCTCGGACAATAAAGTCCTGCTCGTCTTCCTCTTCAGGCGAAGTAAACCGCGGACACATAGAAAGAACAAAGCAGGTTTTCATTCCACCACATTGAGACCATTATAATAGCATTGTAATGAGGACCTCAGAGGAAATAATCAATCAATCATTGGTGAATAGTTGGTGAAATAATTGTGTAGAATGATACGTATGTGTACATGCAAACAACTGATTGGTGTTCAAGCCTTTGTTTAATTAAACCACCTGATGACAGATTCTGTGTCCCAAATGGAACCCTCTTCACTATAGCCCATAGGGTTCTGGTCTAAAGTAGTGCACTATATAGGGAATAGGGCTCTGTGCCAAAAGTACTGCACTATATAGGGAATAGGGCTCTGTGTCAAAAGTAGTGCACTAGATAGGGAATAGGGCTCTGTGTCAAAAGTAGTGCACTATATAGGGAATAGGGCTCGGTGTCAAAAGTACTGCACTATATAGGGAATAGGGCTCTGTGTCAAAAGTAGTGCACTAGATAGGGAATAGGGCTCGGTGTCAAAAGTACTGCACTAGATAGGGAATAGGGCTCGGTGTCAAAAGTACTGCACTATATAGGGAATATGGTTCTAGTCAAAAGTAGTGCACTAGATAGGGAATAGGGCTCTGTGTCAAAAGTAGTGCACTAGATAGGGAATAGGGCTCGGTGTCAAAAGTACTGCACTAGATAGGGAATATGGTTCTAGTCAAAAGTAGTGCACTAGATAGGGAATAGGGCTCGGTGTCAAAAGTACTGCACTATATAGGGAATATGGTTCTAGTCAAAAGTAGTGCACTAGATAGGGAATAGGGTGACCTTTGGGATGCAGGAAGAGAGAACAGTCTTGATGGTCAGTTGCTCATCTTCTCTTTTAATCAGTAGAATCTTTCGAATCATGTTGACTTCTAACGGAACACAGAACAACATACTTCATTCCTGTTCTTCTCTGTTTTACAACTTGGTATGTACATTCTACACATGATGGAGATATCACGTCATGACGTAGGCTAGAGACAGGAGTTTACCCTGCCCATGGGACCTATCCAGGGCCCGTATTCACAATACCTCTAAGAATAGGAGCAGGAGTGCTGACTAGAATCAGGTTTGCCTTTAAGAACATAACAAATAATATTACATGGACAGGGAGGAGCTGATCCTAGATCAGCATTCATACTCTGAAATTAAACCTTTATTTAACTAGGCAAGTCAGTTAAGAACAAATTCTTATTTACAATGACGGCCTACCCCAGGCCAAACTGGGACGACGCTGGGCCAATTGTGTGCCGCCCTATGGGACTCCCAATCCCAGCCAGTTGTGATACAGCCTGGATTTGAACCACAGTGTCTGTAGTGATGCGTCTGGCACTGAGATACAGTGCCTTAGACCACTGCGCCACTCAGGAGACGCTTTGTGAATACAGGCCCAGGCCTTTAGCTGGTGTTAGTTAATAACAATGGGATTGCAGAGTCGTTCCTGGTTAGTTAACGTGGTCAGGAAATCCTCTGGGCCCTGATCATGATGACGACGCCCTAGACCTCACGCACTGTACGTGGGTTCAGCGAGGACAGATCAGCCTATTGGGTATTAGCTTTTTGCATCATCAAGCTCTGATTAGTCTGAGAAACGCTGGGATAGATCACAAGCATATGAGTTTCTCCAGGACCTACGATCTAGAGGTTTTCCTGCACAGTGAGGTCACAGAATAAAACATCCACAAAAACAGAAAACCTTGTATCTTCACCATCTATATGTACACACATTGTAATGTCTCCATTAGTCCATAGCGCTAGTCCACAACGATACAGACATTCTGACAGAATATGTCGGGTCAACCAAAAGAGGAAGAGGGCAAAGGGGGGAGGGGTGCATGGAGGGGAGAGGGGGGGGGGGGGTACCCCATCCCTTATAGTCCCCCTGGAGGTAAGAGCTGGTATGATGCATCCTTATGTCTGATTGGTGGTCGGTAGGTTGGCTGTCCTTATAGAACCTGAATAATGTACATTTTATACAGTCTGTCTGTGAGTCTGTCTGTTACTCTGTCTGTCCACTCAAATGGGGCCAACAGTTCATGGTGAAACTCAATATTCCCTCCCAAAAAAATTGCACCCAGACAAACTACCCATAATCCTCTCAGAGAGACGGTGAGAGGTCCAGTCCTCCACAGTCCCATAATCCTCGGGGGTTCCAGAAATGTCTGTCAGAATGCCAGACAGACCTGGCAACAATCTGGAATGTCCCGTTGTTCCACAGCTGAGTCTGTTCTCTGGGGTGTTCTGATCTAGTCCTGTCCTGGCCTGAGAGGGCAGAGATAGAACGCTCTGGGAGGAACGTGTGTGTGTGTGTGTGTGTGTGTGTGTGTGTGTGTGTGTGTGTGTGTGTGTGTGTGTGTGTGTGTGTGTGTGTGTGTGTGTGTAAATCTGTGTAAATGTCACTTATTTTGACACGGATTAGATCTATAATATAAATGGTTTAGTTATGCAAGATGTTATCAACAAGACGTCTCCATGGGTGATTTGGTAGGAACATGCTGAACTAAACTAAACTGTGCTGGCCAACAGTGAAGTACGGTGGCAGCTGAGGGTCATACAGTACCACAGCGCTGAGCTTTCAAATGGCACTCTATGCACTATGGTCTAAAGTAGTGCACTATATAGGGAATAGGGTTCCGGTCTAAAGTAGTGCACTGTATAGGGAATAGGGCTCTGGTCTAAAGTAGTGCACTATATAGGGAATAGGGTTCTGGTCTAAAGTAGTGCACTAGATAGGGAATAGGGCTCTATCTGGACCACACTCACAAAGACATAGAGGACAAGTGAAGCTCTCAGTAGCAGTAGAGAACAAGAACACATGATTTTGAAAATGGTGGGTAATTACCTCCAGCCAATGTGAAGCTACACCAATCCTATGTTTTAAATGATTGACGGGGGTGCTAGTGCACACTTCTAGAAAAGGGAGGAGAATCGGAGCGTAGCCAGGGAGTTGTTGAGCGAGGTTAGCGTTTGGTTAGCGGTCGAACACATGGACACAGCTAGCAGGCCTGCTAGTTTTCCTTTAGCAGTAGTCCTCGTCAACTGTGATGTTCGTGGTCAACGAAGAGATTTCCTTGAGGTCCTGAACATAGTGGGGAATGTGGTCAATCCCGTGCAGTCAACCAATCACTCAATCAACCAATCACTCAATCAACCAATCAATCAATCAACCAATCAATCATTACATAGGATCTGGACCTGCAGTGCATTAACGGTCCCCTCCAGTAGGTGTGTTGTCTCAATCAACCAATCAATCAATCTATAGGCCGGGGATGGTCTTCCCCCGTTGGTCAGAAGTTGCTTTCTGCGCCCTCCTCTGGGCGTGTATAACTCTGTGCCCTCTCCTCCAGACAAATGTTCTCCATCAGAGTGCTGCAGTTGTTAGTGCCACCGTGTGGTGTGGAGGGACACTGCAGGGAGGGTTGAGTCTTTGCTTTATCCGTCCTGTTGTGGCAGAACCCCACCAATCTACTGCTCTCATTGGGGGTGATGGAGGTTGAGGCAGGGTTAGGATCTGGGTCGTAATCGGGGTTGGGGGTTAACTGTGAGTCTTTAGGGTCGCTGCCGTTGTCTTGGACACCGGCCAGGTTGCCGGTGACGATGCTGCCGCTCTTGACGTGCGGCGAATGGCTGTATGTATGACGGTACTCTTCCTCGATGTCTTTACCCAGCTTCCACCTCTTCCACTTTTTCAACATCTCAGACTGGACCTAGAGAGAGAGAGAGAGAGAGAGAGAGAGAGAGAGAGAGAGAGAGAGAGAGAGAGAGAGAGAGAGAGAGAGAGAGAGGAGCAGATGAAGACAGATAATGATAAGATTCTATAAGAGGGGGGAGACAAGAGCGAGAGGGGGAGAGGGAGAGAGGAGTGAGAGGGAAATGGGGATTCAGACTCACCTCTTTGTTGACGAAACAATACAAGATGGCCACCAGTAGGCCCTGTAGAGAGGGAGAGGTTAAGAACACCTTATCAGACAAATACATGACAAAGTACAGAACAGTAATAGCAGTGGTAGAAAAAGTATCCAGTTGTCATACTTCAGTAAAAGTAAAGATTACTTAATAGAAAATGACTCAAATAAAGTGAAAGTCACCCAGTAAAATCCTACTTGAGTAAAAGTAAAAAAGTATTTGGTTTTAAATACAGTTAAGTATCAAAAGAAAATGTAATTGCTAAAATATACTTACGTATCAAAAGTAAAAGTATAAATCATTTCAAATTCCTTATATTTAGCAAACCAGATGGCACCATTTTCTTATTTTTTTTATTTACGAATAGCCAGGGTCACATTCAGACATCATTTATAAATTTGTGTTTAGTGAGTCCACCAGATCAGAGGCAGTAGATGACCAGGGATGTTTTCTTGACAAGTGTGTGAATTGGACCATTTTCCTGTCAGAATGTAATGAGTACTTTTGGGTGCCAGGGGAAATGTATGGAGTAAAAGTAAAAGTTGTCAAAAATATGAATAGTAAAGTAAAGATACCAAAAAAACTACTTAAGTAGTACTTTAAAGTATTTTTACTTTAGTACTTTACACCAGTGATTAATAGACAGGAACAAGATAAGATGTTACATGAAATCCTAAATAAATAAAATGTAAAAATATATAGGAAAGACACCAAGAGACAACAAAAATAATATTTACTCACTATTCATATGTACATGTTCATATTCACATTATAGTCTTATTACTGCCCTATTTCACCTCTATGACAGCGTTACACCTTATCACCATGGTAATACAACATAACACCACATCACAGTCTTATTACTGCCCTATTTCACCTCTATGACAGCGTTACACCTTATCACCATGGTAATACAACATAACACCACATCACAGTCTTATTACTGCCCTATTTCACCTCTATGACACCTTATCACCATGGTAATACAACATAACACCACATCACAGTCTTATTACTGCCCTATTTCACCTCTATGACAGCGTTACACCTTATCACCATGGTAATACAACATAACACCACATCACATTCTTATTACTGCCCTATTTCACCTCTATGACACCTTATCACCATGGTAATACAACATAACACCACATCACAGTCTTATTACTGCCCTATTTCACCTCTATGACAACGTTACACCTTATCACCATGGTAATACAACATAACACCACATCACAGTCTTATTACTGCCCTATTTCACCTCTATGACAGCATTACACCTTATCACCATGGTAATACAACATAACACCACAGCACAGTCTTATTACTGCCCTATTTCACCTCTATGACAGCATTACACCTTATCACCATGGTAATACAACATAACACCACATCACAGTGTTATTACTGCCCTATTTCACCTCTATGACAGCATTAAACCTTATCACCAAGGTAATAAAACATAACACCACATCACAGTCTTATTACTGCCCTATTTCACCTCTATGACAACGTTACACCTTATCACCATGGTAATACAACATAACACCACATCACAGTCTTATTACTGCCCTATTTCACCTCTATGACAGCGTTACACCTTATCACCATGGTAATACAACATAACACCACATCACAGTCTTATTACTGCCCTATTTCACCTCTATGACAGCATTACACCGTATCACCATGGTGACACAACATAACACCACATTACAGTCTTAATAATGTCCTGTGGGCCCTGGCCAAATATAGTGCACTATATAGGGAAGAGGGTGCCATTTGGAACACATCCGATGATGCCCATACAGGAAGTGATGTAAGTTTGATCTCCTGACCTGGAAGGAGTTGAAGAGGAGGTCGTAGAAGAGGCGGATGAGACGCATCTTGGAACCTTTGGGGACGGACTCATCGATGACTAAGGTGAAGAGGATGGCGTGAATACCCAGCAGAGGGATGAGGGTCAGAGTGGATTTAGCCAGCCTGAGAGAGAGAGAGAGAGAGAGAGAGAGAGAAGGGTATGAGGGAGAGAGAGAAGGGGGGAGAGAGAGAGAGAGAGAGAGAGAGAGAGAGAGAGAGAAGGGTATGAGGGAGAGAGAGAAGGGGGGGGGAGAGAGAGAGAGAGAGAGAGAGAGAGAGAGAGAGAGAGAGAGAGAGAGAGAGAGAGAGAGAGAAGGGTATGAGGGAGAGAGAGAAGGGGGGAGAGAGTATGAGGGAGAGAGAGAAGGGGGAGAAGGTGAGAGAGAGGGAGAGAGAAAGAGAAAAGGGAGGAGGGCGACAGAATGAAAAGGGGAGGAGAAGGAGAGAGATGGAGAGGGCGAGAGATAGAGAGTTATCAAATTGAAAGAAGGAGGCAGAAGGTGCGAAAGGAAAAGTTGGGGTCATAAAAGGAGGCCAACCACACAATAGACACACAACTTTATAACCTGTTAATTTATCAAGCACATGACTTTAGAAGGGAACATGGGATGGAGAGATTTGTAGTCCTCAACCACCTGAACTTGTAATCTGTGTATCTCATCTGATGGGCCTTGAGCTTCGACATCAGGATCTTTATAATCCGGATGAAGATAAAGAAATTCATCTGAGAAAGAGAACGAGAAAAAGACAAAAGGAGAAAGAAATTAAGCCCATCCTAAATATTAGCATAGCCAATTGCTTCTCTATAGTCTGTCTGTCTGTCTGTCTGTCTGTCTGTCTGTCTGTCTGTCTGTCTGTCTGTCTGTCTGTCTGTCTGTCTGTCTGTCTGTCTGTCTGTCTGTCTGTGTATGTTATAGGTAGGGTCTCCCAGAACTATAACTTCTCCTACTAACATACATGGTCACTGTAAAAATGATTCAAGCGCTAAGTAAATATCACCCCTCGACATCTATGATTTTAACATGAAAATGCAGGTTTCTGGTTTTACATCAATATTTGACTACCTTAAAACTTCATTTTAATGTGTTCAAAAAGATGACATTGAAAATGTATATTCAATGTAATATACTGGGTCTAATTTAGTCAATTTTCACTTTAAACATAATAATTGTTTTTGCAACAACTTGCCAAGTGGCTCTGTTTTTAGAGGACTGTGGGTAATTCAGCATTTCTAGACTTCATGATACTTTTTTTTACATTATAATTACTCAGTTAGTTGTACTATGAGGTGTAATGGTTCCTTCATGTTGGAGGATAATTACTCAGTTAGTTGTGCTATGAGGTGTAATGGTTCCTTCATGCAGGAGGATAATTACTCAGTTAGTTGTGCTATGAGGTGTAATGGTTCCTTCATGTTGGAGGGTAATTACTCAGTTAGTTGTGCTATGAGGTGTAATGGTTCCTTCATGCAGGAGGATAATTACTCAGTTAGTTGTGCTATGAGGTGTAATGGTTCCTTCATGTTGGAGGATAATTACTCAGTTAGTTGTACTATGAGGTGTAATGGTTCCTTCATGTTGGAGGGTAATTACTCAGTTAGTTGTGCTATGAGGTGTAATGGTTCCTTCATGCAGGAGGATAATTACTCAGTTAGTTGTACTATGAGGTGTAATGGTTCCTTCATGTTGGAGGATAATTACTCAGTTAGTTGTACTATGAGGTGTAATGGTTCCTTCATGTTGGAGGATAATTACTCAGTTAGTTGTACTATGAGGTGTAATGGTTCCTTCATGTTGGAGGATAATTACTCAGTTAGTTGTACTATGAGGTGTAATGGTTCCTTCATGTTGGAGGATAATTACTCAGTTAGTTGTACTATGAGGTGTAATGGTTCCTTCATGCAGGAGGATAATTACTCAGTTAGTTGTGCTATGAGGTGTAATGGTTCCTTCATGCAGGAGGATAATTACTCAGTTAGTTGTACTATGAGGTGTAATGGTTCCTTCATGCAGGAGGATAATTACTCAGTTAGTTGTGCTATGAGGTGTAATGGTTCCTTCATGTTGGAGGATAATTACTCAGTTAGTTGTACTATGAGGTGTAATGGTTCCTTCATGCAGGAGGATAATTACTCAGTTAGTTGTGCTATGAGGTGTAATGGTTCCTTCATGCAGGAGGATAATTACTCAGTTAGTTGTGCTATGAGGTGTAATGGTTCCTTCATGCAGGAGGATAATTACTCAGTTAGTTGTACTATGAGGTGTAATGGTTCCTTCATGCAGGAGGATAATTACTCAGTTAGTTGTACTATGAGGTGTAATGGTTCCTTCATGCAGGAGGATAATTACTCAGTTAGTTGTGCTATGAGGTGTAATGGTTCCTTCATGCAGGAGGATAATTACTCAGTTAGTTGTACTATGAGGTGTAATGGTTCCTTCATGTTGGAGGATAATTACTCAGTTAGTTGTACTATGAGGTGTAATGGTTCCTTCATGTTGGAGGATAATTACTCAGTTAGTTGTACTATGAGGTGTAATGGTTCCTTCATGTTGGAGGAACAAGCAGCATCTTACAGTGCTTGCAGTCCTACCTCCACTGACTGCTAGTGGAATGAGCGATGCGTTTAGCAATACCTGCTGAAGTGGGTTAAAATAGCAAATAATTGAAGATGTAAAATAACTGTTTTAAACATTAAGACTTGATCACTGAATGTACGTTATCAAAAAGTATATCTAATAAATAGTAACAATTTTGGAATTTATTAAATGAAGTTAAGATTTATGATTTATGCGATGTTATAGTTACTGGACTTAATATATCAGTGTTTGTGCATCAGAATACCTCATGTTGAAATACTCTAGAAGCTGATGCAGATAGTTAACTCACTTTAATACATCAGAATACCTCATGTTGAAATACTCTAGAAGCTGATGCAGATAGTTAAGTAACTTTAATACATCAGAATACCTCATGTTGAAATACTCTAGAAGCTGATGCAGATAGTTAAGTAACTTTAATACATCAGAATACCTCATGTTGAAATACTCTAGAAGCTGATGCAGATAGTTAAGTCACTATACATCAGAATACCTCATGTTGAAATACTCTAGAAGCTGATGCAGATAGTTAACTCACTTTAATACATCATAATACCTCATGTTGAAATACTCTAGAAGCTGATGCAGATAGTTAAGTCACTTTAATACATCAGAATACCTCATGTTGAAATACTCTAGAAGCTGATGCAGATAGTTAACTCACTTTAATACATCATAATACCTCATGTTGAAATACTCTAGAAGCTGATGCAGATAGTTAAGTCACTTTAATACATCAGAATACCTCATGTTGAAATACTCTAGAAGCTGATGCAGATAGTTAAGTAACTTTAATACATCAGAATACCTCATGTTGAAATACTCTAGAGATCAATGGATAGAGTGGAAGAGAGTGAGAGAAGGGGGAAGAGAGGGGAGAGAGAGTGAGAAAGAGAGGGGGGAGAGAGGCAGGGAGAGAGAGAGAGAGAGAGAGAGAGAGAGAGAGAGAGAGAGGTAAACTCACCAGGTAAGCTAACAGGATGGGAGAGCGTATAATCCACCAGTAACCCATGTTGATGTTCCTCTCCCAGCACCTAAACAACATCACCATCATCATTATCGGCATCAACGTTCCCACGTTCGCAGGAGACTGCATCCACGGTAAAGGCTCCATATGTCGGCTCAATCGGAAATGACCTTTAAATGTCGAGAGCTCTATGATGTGGATCCACATCTGATCTGATTATATCCCAGCCTAAATAAATCTACATACTCTGCAAATGTAATGTCTTCCAAGTAGTGAGCAACAGAGAATGTGGTCTAACTCTAAGGAGAGAGAGGGAACAGTCTAAGAAGAGAGAGGGAACAGTCTAAGGAGAGATAGAGGGAACAGTCTAAGAAGAGAGAGGGAACAGTCTAAGGAGAGATAGAGGGAACAGTCTAAGAAGAGAGAGGGAACAGTCTAAGGAGAGAGAGGGAACAGTCTAAGAAGAGAGAAGGAACAGTCTAAGGAGAGAGAGGCAACAGTCTAAGGAGAGAGAGGGAACAGTCTAAGGAGAGAGAGGGAACAGTCTAAGGAGAGAGAGGGAATAGTCTAAGGAGAGATAGAGGGAACAGTCTAAGGAGAGAGAGGCAACAGTCTAAGGAGAGAGAGGCAACAGTCTAAGGAGAGAGAGGGAACAGTCTAAGGAGAGAGAGGGAACAGTCTAAGGAGAGAGAGGGAACAGTCTAAGGAGAGAGAGGGAACAGTCTGAGGAGAGAGAGGGAACTGTCTAAGGAGAGAGAGGGAACAGTCAAAGGAGAGAGAGAGGGAACAGTCTAAGAAGAGAGAGGGAACAGTCTAAGAAGAGAGAGGGAACAGTCTAAGAAGAGAGAGGGAACAGTCTAAGGAGAGAGAGGGAACAGTTGAAGGAGAGAGAGGGAACAGTCTAAGAAGAGAGAGGGAACAGTCAAAGGAGAGAGAGAGGGAACAGTCTAAGGAGAGAGAGCGGGAACCGTCTAAAGAGAGAGAGAGGGAACCGTCTAAGGAGGGAGAGGGAATAATCTAAGGAGAGAGAGGGAACAGTCTAAGGAAAGAGAAGAGGAACAGTCTAAGGAGAGAGAGGGAACAGTCTAAGGAGAGAGAAGAGGAACAGTCTAAGGAGAGAGAGGGAACAGTCTAAGGAGAGAGAGAGGGAACAGTCTAAGGAGAGAGGGAACAGTCTAAGCAGAGAGAGAGGGAACAGTCTAAGCAGAGAGAGAGGGAACAGTCTAAGGAAAGAGAGGGAACAGTCTAAGGAGAGAGAGGGGGAACAGTCTAAGGAGAGAGAGGGGGAACAGTCTAAGGAGAGAGAGGGAACAGCCTAAGAAGAGAGAGGGAACAGTCAAAGGAGAGAGAGAGGGAACAGTCTAAGGAGAGAGAGCGGGAACCGTCTAAAGAGAGAGAGGGAACCGTCTAAGGAGAGAGAGGGAATAATCTAAGGAGAGAGAGGGAACAGTCTAAGGAAAGAGAAGAGGAAACAGTCTAAGGAGAGAGAGGGAACAGTCTAAGGAGAGAGAGAGGGAACAGTCTAAGGAGAGAGAGGGAACAGTCTAAGGAGAGAGAAGAGGAACAGTCTAAGGAGAGAGAGGGAACAGTCTAAGGAGAGAGGGAACAGTCTAAGGAGAGAGGGAACAGTCTAAGCAGAGAGAGAGGGAACAGTCTAAGCAGAGAGAGAGGGAACAGTCTAAGGAAAGAGAGGGAACAGTCTAAGGAGAGAGAGGGGGAACAGTCTAAGGAGAGAGAGGGGGAACAGTCTAAGGAGAGAGAGGGGGAACAGTTGAAGGAGAGAGAGGGGGAACAGTCTAAGGAGAGAGAAGGGGAACAGTTGAAGGAGAGAGAGGGAACAGTTGAAGGAGAGAGAGGAAACAGTCTGAGCAAAGAGATATAGAACAGTTGAAGGAGAGAGAGGGAACAGTTGAAGGAAAGAGAGGGAACAGTTGAAGGAGAGAGAGGGAACAGTTGAAGGAGAGAGAGGGAACAGTTGAAGGAGAGAGAGGGGGAACAGTTGAAGGAGAGAGAGGGGGAACAGTCTAAGGAGAGAGAGGGGGAACAGTCTAAGGAGAGAGAGGGGGAACAGTTGAAGGAGAGAGAGGGGAACAGTTGAAGGAGAGAGAAGGGGAACAGTTGAAGGAGAGAGAGGGAACAGTTGAAGGAGAGAGAGGGAACAGTTGAAGGAGAGAGGGAACCGTCTAAGGTGAGAGAGGGAACAGTCTAAGGAGAGAGAGGGAACAGTCTAAGGAGAGAGAGGGAACAGCCTAAGGAGAGAGAGGGAACAGTTAAAGGAGAGAGAGGGAGCCGTTGAAGGAGAGAGAGGGAACAGTCTAAGGAGATAGAGGGAACAGTCTAAGGAGAGAGAGGGAACAGTCTAAGGAGAGAGAGGGGAACAGTCTAAGGAGAGAGAGGGAACAGTCTAAGGAGAGAGAGGGAACAGTCTAAGGAGAGAGAGGGAACAGTTGAAGGAGAGAGAGGGAGCCGTTGAAGGAGAGAGAGGGACAGTCTAAGGAGAGAGAGGGAACAGCCTAATGAGAGAGAGAGGGAACAGTTGAAGGAGAGAGAGGGACAGTCTAAGGACAGAGAGGGAACAGTCTAAGGAGAGAGAGGGGACAGCCTAAGGAGAGAGAGGGAACAGTTTAAGGAGAGAAAGGGAACAGTCTAAGGAGAGAGAGGGAACAGTCTAAGGAGAGAGGGAACAGTCTAAGGAGAGAGAGGGAAGAGCCTAAGGAGAGAGAGAGGGAACAGTTGAAGGAGAGAGAGGGAACAGTCTAAGGAGAGAGAGGGAACAGTCTAAGGAGAGAGAGGGAACAGCCGAAGGAGAGAGAGGGAACAGCCTAAGGAGAGAGAGAGGGAACAGTCTAAGGAGAGAGAAGAGGAACAGTCTAAGGAGAGAGAGGAAACAGTCTAAGGAGAGAGAGAGGCAACAGTCTAAGGAGAGAGGGAACAGTCTAAGCAGAGAGAGAGGGAACAGTCTAAGCAGAGAGAGAGGGAACAGTCTAAGGAAAGAGAGGGAACAGTCTAAGGAGAGAGAGGGGGAACAGTCTAAGGAGAGAGAGGGGGAACAGTCTAAGGAGAGAGAGGGGGAACAGTTGAAGGAGAGAGAGGGGGAACAGTCTAAGGAGAGAGAAGGGGAACAGTTGAAGGAGAGAGAGGGAACAGTTGAAGGAGAGAGAGGAAACAGTCTGAGCAAAGAGATATAGAACAGTTGAAGGAGAGAGAGGGAACAGTTGAAGGAAAGAGAGGGAACAGTTGAAGGAGAGAGAGGGAACAGTTGAAGGAGAGAGAGGGAACAGTTGAAGGAGAGAGAGGGAACAGTTGAAGGAGAGAGAGGGGGAACAGTTGAAGGAGAGAGAGGGGGAACAGTCTAAGGAGAGAGAGGGAACAGTTGAAGGAGAGAGAGGGAACAGTTGAAGCAGAGAGGGAACCGTCTAAGGGGAGAGAGGGAACAGTCTAAGGAGAGAGAGGGAACAGTCTAAGGAGAGAGAGGGAACAGCCTAAGGAGAGAGAGGGAACAGTTGAAGGAGAGAGAGGGAGCCGTTGAAGGAGAGAGAGGGAACAGTCTAAGGAGAGAGAGGGAACAGTCTAAGGAGAGAGAAGGAACAGTCTAAGGAGAGAGAGGGAACAGTTGAAGGAGAGAGAGGGAGCCGTTGAAGGAGAGAGAGGGAACAGTCTAAGGAGAGAGAGGGAACAGCCTAAGGAGAGAGAGAGGGAACAGTTGAAGGAGAGAGAGGGACAGTCTAAGGACAGAGAGGGAACAGTCTAAGGAGAGAGAGGGAACAGTTGAAGGAGAGAGAGGGAACAGTTGAAGGAGAGAGAGGGAACAGTTTAAGGAGAGAGAGGGAACAGTTTAAGGAGAGAGAGGGAACAGTCTAAGGAGAGAGAGGGAACAGTCTAAGGAGAGAGGGAACAGTCTAAGGAGAGAGAGGGAAGAGCCTAAGGAGAGAGAGAGGGAACAGTTGAAGGAGAGAGAGGGAACAGTCTAAGGAGAGAGAGGGAACAGTCTAAGGAGAGAGAGGGAACAGTCTAAGGAGAGAGAGGGAACAGCCTAAGGAGAGAGAGGGAACAGCCTAAGGAGAGAGAGAGGGAACAGTCTAAGGAGAGAGAGGGAACAGTCTAAGGAGAGAGAGGGAACAGTTGAAGGAGAGAGGGAACAGTCTAAGGAGAGAGAGGGAACAGTTGAAGGAGAGAGAGTTAACAGTCTAAGGAGGGAGAGGGAACAGTCTAAGGAGAGTGAGGGAACAGTCTAAGGAGAGAGAGAGGGAACAGTCTAAGGAGGGAGAGGGAACAGTCTAAGGAGAGAGAGAGGGAACAGTCTAAGGAGAGAGAGGGAACAGTTGGAGGAGAGAGAGGGAACAGTCTAAGGAGAGAGAGGGAACAGTCTAAGGAGAGAGAGGGAACAGTCTAAGGAGAGAGAGGAAACAGTCTGAGCAAAGAGATATAGAACAGTTGAAGGAGAGAGAGGGAACAGTTGAAGGAAAGAGAGGGAACAGTTGAAGGAGAGAGAGGGAACAGTTGAAGGAGAGAGAGGGAACAGTTGAAGGAGAGAGAGGAAACAGTCTGAGCAAAGAGATATAGAACAGTTGAAGGAGAGAGAGGGAACAGTTGAAGGAAAGAGAGGGAACAGTTGAAGGAGAGAGAGGGAACAGTTGAAGGAGAGAGAGGGAACAGTTGAAGGAGAGAGAGGGAACAGTTGAAGGAGAGAGAGGGGGAACAGTTGAAGGAGAGAGAGGGGGAACAGTCTAAGGAGAGAGAGGGAACAGTTGAAGGAGAGAGAGGGAACAGTTGAAGGAGAGAGGGAACCGTCTAAGGGGAGAGAGGGAACAGTCTAAGGAGAGAGAGGGAACAGTCTAAGGAGAGAGAGGGAACAGCCTAAGGAGAGAGAGGGAACAGTTGAAGGAGAGAGAGGGAGCCGTTGAAGGAGAGAGAGGGAACAGTCTAAGGAGAGAGAGGGAACAGTCTAAGGAGAGAGAAGGAACAGTCTAAGGAGAGAGAGGGAAACAGTGAAGGAGAGAGAGGGAGCCGTTGAAGGAGAGAGAGGGAACAGTCTAAGGAGAGAGAGGGAACAGCCTAAGGAGAGAGAGAGGGAACAGTTGAAGGAGAGAGAGGGACAGTCTAAGGACAGAGAGGGAACAGTCTAAGGAGAGAGAGGGAACAGTTGAAGGAGGAGAGAGGGAACAGTTGAAGGAGAGAGAGGGAACAGTTGAAGGAGAGAGGGAACAGTCTAAGGAGAGAGAGGGAAGTGCCTAAGGAGAGAGAGAGGGAACAGTTGAAGGAGAGAGAGGGAACAGTCTAAGGAGAGAGAGGGAACAGTCTAAGGAGAGAGAGGGAACAGTCTAAGGAGAGAGAGGGAACAGCCTAAGGAGAGAGAGGGAACAGCCTAAGGAGAGAGAGAGGGAACAGTCTAAGGAGAGAGAGGGAACAGTTGAAGGAGAGAGAGGGAACAGTCTAAGGAGAGAGAGGGAACAGTTGAAGGAGAGAGAGTTAACAGTCTAAGGAGGGAGAGGGAACAGTCTAAGGAGAGAGAGGGAACAGTCTAAGGAGAGAGAGAGGGAACAGTCTAAGGAGGGAGAGGGAACAGTCTAAGGAGAGAGAGAGGGAACAGTCTAAGGAGAGAGAGGGAACAGTTGAAGGAGAGAGAGAGAGGGAACAGTCTAAGGAGAGAGAGGGAACAGTCTAAGGAGAGAGAGGGAACAGTCTAAGGAGAGAGAGAGGGAACAGTCTAAGGAGAGAGAGGGAACAGTCTAAGGAGAGAGAGAGGGAATAGTTGAAGGAGAGAGAGGGAACCGTCTAAGGGGAGAGAGGGAACAGTCTAAGGAGAGAGAGGGAACAGTCTAAGGAGAGAGAGAGGGAACAGTCTAAGGAGAGAGAGGGAACAGTCTAAGGAGAGAGAGAGGGAACAGTTGAAGGAGAGAGAGGGAACCGTCTAAGGGGAGAGAGAGGGAACAGCCTAAGGAGAGAGAGGGAACAGTCTAAGGAGAGAGAGGGAACAGTCTAAGGAGAGAGAGGGAACAGTCTAAGGAGAGAGAGGGAACAGTCTAAGGAGAGAGAGGGAACAGTCTAAGGAGAGAGAGGGAACAGTCTAAGGAGGGAGAGTGAACAGTCTAAGGAGAGAGAGGGAACAGTCTAAGGAGGGAGAGGGAACAGAGAGAGGGAACAGTCTAAGGAGAGAGAGGGAACAGTCTAAGGAGAGAGAGGGAACAGTCTAAGGAGAGAGAGGGAACAGTCTAAGGAGGGAGAGGGAACAGTCTAAGGAGAGAGAGGGAACAGTTGAAGGAGAGAGAGGGAACAGTCTAAGGAGGGAGAGGGAACAGTCTAAGGAGAGAGAGGGAACAGTCTAAGGAGAGAGAGGGAACAGTCTAAGGAGGGAGAGGGAACAGTCTAAGGAGAGA
Source organism: Salmo trutta (assembly GCF_901001165.1). Lineage (NCBI taxonomy): Eukaryota > Metazoa > Chordata > Actinopteri > Salmoniformes > Salmonidae > Salmo > Salmo trutta. The sequence goes on along the minus strand of NW_021822751.1, from coordinate 77,382 downwards.
GAGGGAACAGTTGAAGGAGAGAGAGGGAACAGTCTCAACTCATAATGGGTTTTAATCAACATTAGTGTATCTAGCCTCATAAAACATATAAATATGAAATATATATATTTTTGTATTTTAAAGAGACCTCTTAAAACTCCTAGTCACAGATTTTAACTGATCATATTTGGGCAATTCCACAGTATCCAAATGACACTGAGACTCAGATTTTTCATTTTAAAATGTATACTAAACAAAAAGCATTGATTTCATAGTTTAACAAACCATACAACTCTATACACAAGGACTACTTTTAACAATTTACACAGAACATTTTACAAAAATAAATTTACAGGAGGAACTGTGCAGATGTTTTTCTAGTAAATGTTTACATTTTGTATTTACTGTATACATTTGTTCAGAGTAGAGACTTGTATGGCTTACTAAGAAAAAGATGTCTTAGCGTCATTCAATTCCCATGGAAACAACACATTTAATAAATAATATTTTATTCACTCACTCTTCATTCTCGTACAGGTATTTGACTATCACCCACGGCAACACGAATATCAGAGGAGCACCTGATGAGAAGGAGAAAAGAGAGAGGGAGGATCACCAATCACATACATCTAAACACACACACACACACACACACACACACACACACACACACACACACACACACACACACACACACACACACCCTCCTCACCCCAGCCGATAAACAGGTAGATGCAGAAGTAGTTTCTCTCAGTGAACACGGTGATGACCAGGAGGCTGTGCAGGTAGATGCCTTCCACCAGCAGCCAATAGTTGTTGGCGATGACGCTGTACTGCATCATCACCATGGCGATACGGCACCCGGCAACCGTCTACGAGAGACACAGGAAGAGGTCCATATACAAAGACGCTGCTATGCAGAAACACACACCAGCATAGTGTGTGTGTGTGTGTGTGTCTACCTGATGGTGGGTGTCAGCCCCGGGGGCGAGGGGGACGGACAGGGAGTCTACCAGGACATCTTTAATCAGGATGGAGACAGCACGCAGGATGAAGGAGGAAAACAGATTCATATGGATGTTGTTCCTCATACAGTGAAGCTTCCTGTAGAGGAGAGAATGACAGAGGAGAGGGAGGGGGACAGAGAGAGACACAGAGAGACAGAGACAGAGAGAGACAGAGACAGAGACAAAGACAGAGAGAGAGAGAGACAGAGACAGAGAGAGACAGAGACAGAGAGAGTCAGAGAGAGACAGAGAGACAGAGAGAGACAGAGACAGTCAGAGAGAGACAGAGAGAGACAGAGACAGAGAGAGAGAGGGAGAGAGAGATCAAGACACAGAGAAAGAGAGAGGAGTTAATGTGGGTTACCGGTGGAATAATGTTAGCTGTGTTGGTATTTGTTTTACCCGAGGCATATCTCATCTTATGTCTCATAAGATCTTGTTTTTTATTCATTTTAATATTTTGCCTGGAGCCTCTCCCAGACTCCCTCCCTCCCTCCCTCCCTCAGCTTTCGCTCACTCCCATCTCTCTCCCTATCCTCAATCCGTTCGATCTCTACCCTCACTCTGTTCGCTCCCACCCCACCCTCCTTTCTCCCCCCCCCCCCTCACCTGAATGAGACCAGGATGCCCAGAGCCAGTACCAGGGCTCCGAGGGAGAGGGAGTAGCCCACTGTGTACATGGCCCGAAACTTACTGAGGATGCTACCATAGTGCTGCTGCAGAGAGAGAGAGAGAGGGAGGGAGAGAAAGAGAGAGAGAGAGAGAGAGAGAGAGAGAGAGAGAGGGGGGGTGGGGGGGATTGGTAGGGTAGAGAGAGAGGAAGGTAGAGAGAAAGAGAGAGAGAGGGGGAAGGGGGGTAACCAGAGGGGGAGTAGAGAGCGAGAGATGAGGAAGGCAGGTGGGTGGGAAAGCGAGGGGGGGGGGGTGAGAAGGGAGGGGACCGAGTGGGAGTGTGGGAGAGAGAAGAGAGAGAGAAGTTAGACTCATCCTGCATCGGCTATTAGGAAACACACGCACGCACATACCCACACACACCCACACACACACACACACACACTCCTCCCTCACCTGTCCTGGGTCGTCCTGCTCACACTCACTGGTGTTCTTTGGGGTCCAGCGTCCGTCCCCACTGCACACTCTATACACCACACCCTGCTGGACTGGAACACACACACACACACACACACACACACACACACACACACACACATCAAGACAATTAGAATCTATTTTGTGATTAAACAACCTTTCTTCCCAGTCGTCTCACACACTGCCAATGTCAACCACATATTATAACATACACCACTACAATATCATACTGTAAAATAACACCACTACAATAATACACTGTAACATAACACCACTACAATAATATACTATACAATAACACCACTACAATAATATACTGTAACACAACACCATTACAATAATATACTGTAACATAACACTACTACAATAATATACTTTAAAATAACACCACTACAATAATATACTGGACCGTAACACCACTACAATAATATATATTAGCATAACACTAGTACAATAATATACTGTAAAATAACACCACTACAATAATATATAGTAGCATAACACTCCTACAATAATATACTGTAAGATAACACTACTACAATAATATACTGTAAAATAACACCACTACAATAATATACTGTAAAATAACACTGCTACAATAATATACTGTAAGATAACACCACTACAGTAATTTACTGTACAATAATACCAATACAATAATATACCGTAAAATAACACTACGGTGGTTATTGTTCATATGGATGATAAATGACTCATATCCTGTCTGTACTCCAGCACATTTACCATATCACTCTGATACACTACCACACACACACACACACAGGCACTCTCACACACACACACACCCATCTCTCTTCTCAAACACATGGAAGGAAGTGCTGCTGTAGTCTGTTTGATACGATAGCCTGTATTGTTGTGTCCCATATTGTTGTGTCCCATATTGGCTTATGTGTCCAACAGACTGTACAGCCGCAGTTACATCTGATGGAGTAGAGAGATGTGAGATGTGTGTGTTCGTGTGAGTGTGTGTGAGTGTTTGTGTGTGTGTGTATATGTGTGTGTGTGTATCTGAGATACATGATTGTTGTGTAATTGTGTTATGTGACACAAGCAGCTGTCACTCTATAAACCATGGAATTCACTGAACATTCCTCTGCATTCAGAGCAGCTGTCACTCTATAAACCATGGAATTCACTGAACATTCCTCTGCATTCAGAGCAGCTGTCACTCTATAAACCATGGAATTCACTGAACATTCCTCTGCATTCAGAGCAGCTGTCACTCTATAAACCATGGAATTCACTGAACATTCCTCTGCATTCAGAGCAGCTGTCACTCTATAAACCATGGAATTCACTGAACATTCCTCTGCATTCAGAGCAGCTGTCACTGTATCACCATGGAATTCACTGAACATTCCTCTGCATTCACATACACCCATCTTATTACTGGTGTTGGGGTAGGTGCAGTACACACACACACACACACACACACACACACACACACACACACACACACACACACACACACACACACACACACACACACACACACACCTTTGCGGTACCAGGGCAGGTACCATGGACAGGAAACATTGACTGTTGTTCCAGGAAGTCCATCGGGCCAGCAGGCATACTGGTCAAACGTCCTGTTACACACCAGTCCTGTGGAGGGTTCAAATACCAAAGGTCACACATTCCTGTACTTCACCTGTTTAACACAGCTATAACACACCAATATAACACAGCTATAACACACCGATATAACACAGCTATAACACACCGATATAACACGGCTATAACACACCAATATAACACAGCTATAACACACCGATATAACACAGCTATAACACACCAATATAACACACCGATATAACACAGCTATAACACACCGATATAACACAGCTATAACACACCAATATAACACAGCGATATAACACAGCTATAACTCAATGATATAACACAGCTATAACACAATGATATAACACAGCTATAACACACCGATATAACACAGCTATAACACAGCGATATAACACAGCTATAACACACCGATATAACACAGCTATAACACACCGATATAACACAGCTATAACACAGCGATATAACACAGCTATAACACAATGATATAACACAGCTATAACACACCGATATAACACAGCTATAACACACCAATATAACAAAGCGATATAACACAGCTATAACACAATGATATAACACAGCTATAACACAATGATATAACACAGGAAATGCAGAGCTATAACACACCGATATAACACAGGATTAACACAGCTATAACACACTGATATAACACAGGAAAACACAGCTATAACACACCGATATAACAAAGGAATTGCACAGCTATAACACACCGATATAACACAGGAATAACACAGCTATAACACACCGATATAACACAGGAATAGCACAGCTATAACACACCGATATAACACAGGAATAGCACAGCTATAACACACCGATATAACACAGGAATAGCACAGCTATAACACACCGATATAACACAGGAATAGCACAGCTATAACACACCAATATAACACAGGAATAGTACAGCTATAACACACCGATATAACACAGCTATAACACACCAATATAACACAGCTATAACACACCAATATAGCAATGCTATAATATACCAATATAACACAGCTATAACACACCAATATAACACAGCTACAATACACCGATATAACACAGGAATAACACAGCTATAACACAGCGATATAACACAGCTATAACACAGCTATAACACACCGATATAACACAGCTACAACACACCAATATAACACAGGAATAGCACAGCTATAACACACCGATATAACACGGCTATAACACACCAATATAACACAGCTATAACACACCAATATAACACCGCAATAACACAGGAACAACACAGCTATAACACAGTGATATAACATGGCTATAACACACCAATATAACACAGCTATAACACACCAATATAACACACTGATTTAACATAGCTATAACACACCAATAACACACCGATAACACAGCTATAACACACCAATATAACAAAGCTATAACAAACCGATATAACACAGCTATAACACACCGATAAAAACCACCAATATAACACACCAATATAACACCGATAAAACACACCCATATAACACAGCTATAACACACCAATATAACACACTGATTTAACACAGCTATAACACACCAATATAACACAGCTATAACACACCGATATAACACAGCTATAACACACCAATATAACAAAGCTATAACACACCGATATAACACAGCTATAACACACCAATATAACACACCAATATAACACAGCTATAACACACCAACATAACACAGCTATAATACACCAATATAACACAGCTATAACACACCAATTTAACACAGCTATAACACACCGATATTACACAGCTATAACACATCGATATAACACAACTATAACACACCAATGTAACACAGCTATAACACACCGATATTACACAGCTATAACACATCGATATAACACAACCATAACACACCAATACAACACACCAATATAACACAGCTATAACACACCAATATAACACACCAATAAAACACAGATATAACACACCAATATAACACAGCTATAACACACCGATATAACACAGCTATAACACACCAATATAACACAGCTATAACACACCAATATAACACAGCTATAACACACCGATATAACACAGCAATAACACACCGATAAAAAACACCAATATAACACACCAATATAACACCGCTAAAACACACCGATATAACACAGCTATAACACACCAATATAACACAGCTATAACACACCAATATAACACAGCTATAACACACCAATATAACACAGCTATAACACATCGATATAACACAACTATAACACACCAATGTAACACAGCTACAACACACCAACATAACACAGCTATAACACACTGATATAACACAGCTATAACACATCGATATAACACAACTATAACACACCAATATAACACAGCTATAACACACCAATATAACACAGCTATAACACACCGATATAACACATCGATATAACACAACTATAACACACCAATATAACACATCGATATAACACAACTATAACACACCAATGTAACACAGCTATAACACACCAATATAACACAGCTATAACACACCGATATAACACAGCTACAACACACCAACATAACACAGCTCTAACACTGCTATAACACACTGATATAACACAGCTATAACACACCGATATAACACAGCTATAACACATTGATATAACACACCAATGTAACACAGCTATAACACACCGATATAACGCAGCTACAACACACCAACATAACACAGCTATAACACATCGATATAACACAACTATAACACACCAATATAACACAGCTACAACACACCAACATAACACAGCTATAACACTGCTATAACACACCGATATAACACAGCTATAACACACCAATATAACACAGCTATAACACACTGATATAACACAGCTATAACACACTGATATAACACAGCTATAACACACTGATATAACACAGCTATAACACACCAATATAACACAGCTATAACACACCAATATAACACAGCTATAACACACCGATATAACACAGCTATACCACATTAATATAACACAGGAAAAGCACAGCTATAACACACTGATATAACACAGCTACAACACACCAATATAACACAGCTATAACACACCGATATTACACAGCTATACCACACCAATATAACACAGGAATAGCACAGCTATAACACACCGATATAACACAGCTATAACACATCGATATAACACAGCTATAACACACCGATATAACACAGGAATAGCACAGCTATAACACCCTGATATAACACAGCTACAGCACACCAATTTAACACAGGAATAGCACAGCTATAACACACCGATATAACACAGCTATAACACACCGATATAACACAGGAATAACACAGCTATAACACACTGATATAACACAGCTATAACACACCAATATAACACAGGAATAGCACAGCTATAACACACCAATATAACACAGCTATAACACACCGATATAACACAGCTATAACACACCAATATAACACAGGAAAAGCACAGCTATAACACACTGATATAACACAGCTATAACACACCGATATAACACAGCTATAACACACTGATATAACACAGCTATAACACACCGATATAACACAGGAATAGCACAGCTATAACACACCAATGTAACACAGCTATAACACACCGATATAACGCAGCTACAACACACCAACATAACACAGCTATAACACATCGATATAACACAACTATAACACACCAATATAACACAGCTACAACACACCAACATAACACAGCTATAACACTGCTATAACACACCGATATAACACAGCTATAACACACCAATATAACACAGCTATAACACACTGATATAACACAGCTATAACACACTGATATAACACAGCTATAACACACTGATATAACACAGCTATAACACACCAATATAACACAGCTATAACACACCAATATAACACAGCTATAACACACCGTTATAACACAGCTATACCACATTAATATAACACAGGAAAAGCACAGCTATAACACACTGATATAACACAGCTACAACACACCAATATAACACAGCTATAACACACCGATATTACACAGCTATACCACACCAATATAACACAGGAATAGCACAGCTATAACACACCGATATAACACAGCTATAACACATCGATATAACACAGCTATAACACACCGATATAACACAGGAATAGCACAGCTATAACACCCTGATATAACACAGCTACAGCACACCAATTTAACACAGGAATAGCACAGCTATAACACACCGATATAACACAGCTATAACACACCGATATAACACAGGAATAACACAGCTATAACACACTGATATAACACAGCTATAACACACCAATATAACACAGGAATAGCACAGCTATAACACACCAATATAACACAGCTATAACACACCGATATAACACAGCTATAACACACCAATATAACACAGGAAAAGCACAGCTATAACACACTGATATAACACAGCTATAACACACCGATATAACACAGCTATAACACACTGATATAACACAGCTATAACACACCGATATAACACAGGAATAGCACAGCTATAACACACCAATGTAACACAGCTATAACACACCGATATAACACAGCTATAACACACTGATATAACACAGGAATAACACAGCTATAACACACCGATATAACACAGCTATAACACACCAATATAACACAGGAATAGCACAGCTATAACACACTGATATAACACAGCTATAACACACCGATATAACACAGCTATAACACATTGATATAACACACCAATGTAACACAGCTATAACACACCGATATAACGCAGCTACAACACACCAACATAACACAGCTATAACACATCGATATAACACAACTATAACACACCAATATAACACAGCTACAACACACCAACATAACACAGCTATAACACTGCTATAACACACCGATATAACACAGCTATAACACACCAATATAACACAGCTATAACACACTGATATAACACAGCTATAACACACTGATATAACACAGCTATAACACACTGATATAACACAGCTATAACACACCAATATAACACAGCTATAACACACCAATATAACACAGCTATAACACACCGATATAACACAGCTATACCACATTAATATAACACAGGAAAAGCACAGCTATAACACACTGATATAACACAGCTACAACACACCAATATAACACAGCTATAACACACCGATATTACACAGCTATACCACACCAATATAACACAGGAATAGCACAGCTATAACACACCGATATAACACAGCTATAACACATCGATATAACACAGCTATAACACACCGATATAACACAGGAATAGCACAGCTATAACACCCTGATATAACACAGCTACAGCACACCAATATAACACAGGAATAGCACAGCTATAACACACCGATATAACACAGCTATAACACACTGATATAACACAGGAATAACACACCTATAACACACTGATATAACACAGCTATAACACACCAATATAACACAGGAATAGCACAGCTATAACACACCAATATAACACAGCTATAACACACCGATATAACACAGCTATAACACACCAATATAACACAGGAAAAGCACAGCTATAACACACTGATATAACACAGCTATAACACACCGATATAACACAGCTATAACACACTGATATAACACAGCTATAACACACCGATATAACACAGGAATAGCACAGCTATAACACACCAATGTAACACAGCTATAACACACCGATATAACACAGCTATAACACACTGATATAACACAGGAATAACACAGCTATAACACACCGATATAACACAGCTATAACACACCAATATAACACAGGAATAGCACAGCTATAACACACCAATATAACACAGCTATAACACACCAATATAACACAGCTATAACACACCAATATAACACAGCTATAACACACTGATATAACACAGCTATAACACACTGATATAACACAGCTATAACACACTGATATAACACAGCTATAACACACCGATATAACACAGCTATACCACATTAATATAACACAGGAAAAGCACAGCTATAACACACTGATATAACACAGCTACAACACACCAATATAACACTGCTATAACACTGATATAACACAGCTAAACACACCAATATAACACAGCTATAACACACCGATATTACACAGCTATACCACACCAATACAACACAGGAATAGCACAGCTATAACACACCGATATAACACAGCTATAACACATCGATATAACACAGCTATAACACACCGATATAACACAGGAATAGCACAGCTATAACACAGCTATAACACACTGATATAACACAGGAATAACACAGCTATAACACACTGATATAACACAGCTATAACACACCAATATAACACAGGAATAGCACAGCTATAACACACCAATATAACACAGCCATAACACACCGATATAACACAGCTTTAACACACCAATATAACACAGGAATAGCACAGCTATAACACATCAATATAACACAGCTGTAACACACCGATATAACACAGCTATAACACACTGATATAACACAGCTATAACACACCGATATAACACAGGAATAGCACAGCTATAACACACCAATATAACACAGCTATAACACACTGATATAACACAGCTATAACACACTGATATAACACAGCTATAACACACTGATATAACACAGCTATAACACACCAATATAACACAGCTATAACACACCAATATAACACAGCTATAACACACCGATATAACACAGCTATACCACATTAATATAACACAGGAAAAGCACAGCTATAACACACTGATATAACACAGCTACAACACACCAATATAACACAGCTATAACACACCGATATTACACAGCTATACCACACCAATATAACACAGGAATAGCACAGCTATAACACACCGATATAACACAGCTATAACACATCGATATAACACAGCTATAACACACCGATATAACACAGGAATAGCACAGCTATAACACAGCTATAACACACTGATATAACACAGGAATAACACAGCTATAACACACTGATATAACACAGCTATAACACACCAATATAACACAGGAATAGCACAGCTATAACACACCAATATAACACAGCTATAACACACCGATATAACACAGCTTTAACACACCAATATAACACAGGAATAGCACAGCTATAACACACCAATATAACACAGCTGTAACACACCGATATAACACAGCTATAACACACTGATATAACACAGCTATAACACACCGATATAACACAGGAATAGCACAGCTATAACACACCAATATAACACAGCTATAACACACCGATATAACACAGCTATAACACACCGATATAACACAGCTATAACACACTGATATAACACAGCTATAACACACCGATATAACACAGGAATAGCACAGCTATAACACACCAATATAACACAGCTATAACACACCGATATAACACAGCTATAACACACTGATATAACACAGGAATAACACAGCTATAACATACCGATATAACACAGCTATAACACACGGATATAACACAGCTATAACACACCAATATAACAGGAATAATATAAAAATAAAATAAAATATTTAAAAAAAAATGTCACCTTACAGTGAAATGCTTACTTACAAGCCTTAACCAACAATGCAGTTTTCAGAAAATAGATTTAAGAAAATATCTACAAAAGTAAAAAATAAAATGAACACAATAAAATAACAATAATGAGGCTATATACAGGGGGTACGGAGTCAATGTGCCGGGTTACAGGTTAGTTGGGGTCATTTGTACATGCAGGTGGGGGTGAAGTGACTATGCATAGGGGTTAAACAGTGAGTACAGCAGCAGAGTACAAAACAAAAGGGGGGGGGGGGGTCAATGCAAATAGTGCAGGTGGCCATTTGATTAATTGTTCAGGAGTCTTATTGCTTGGGGGTAGAAGCTGTTAAGGAGCCTTTTGGACCTAGACCTGGCTCTCTGGTACCGTTTGCTGTGCAGTAGCAGAGAGAACAGTGTATGACTAGGGTGATTGGAGTGTTTGACAATTCTTTGGGCCTTCCTCTGATACCGCCTAGTATAGAGGTCCTGGATGGTAGGAAACCTGGCCCCAGTGATGTGCTGGGCCGTACGCACTACCCTCTGTAGCGCTAACCTAGCTCTGACATACCATTATACCACAGGACTAACCTAGCTCTGACATACCATTATACCACAGGACTAACCTAGCTCTGACATACCATTATACCACAGGACTAACCTAGCTCTGACATACCATTATACCACAGGACTAACCTATCTCTGACATACCATTATACCACAGGACTAACCTAGCTCTGACATACCATTATACCACAGGAATAACCTAGCTCTGACATACCATTATACCACAGGACTAACCTAGCTCTGACATACCATTATACCACAGGAATAACCTAGCTCTCACATACCATTATACCACAGGAATAACCTAGCTCTGACATACCATTATACCACAGGACTAACCTAGCTCTGACATACCATTATACCACAGGACTAACCTAGCTCTCACATACCATTATACCACAGGACTAACCTAGCTCTGACATACCATTATATCACAGGACTAACCTAGCTCTGACATACCATTATACCACAGGACTAACCTAGCTCTAATATACCATTATACCACAGGACTAACCTAGCTCTAACATACCATTATACCACAGGAATAACCTATCTCTGACATACCATTATACCACAGGACTAACCTAGCTCTGACATACCATTATACCACAGGACTAACCTAGCTCTAACATACCATTATAACCTATCTCTAACATACCATTATACCACAGGAATAACCTAGCTCTGACATACCATTATACCACAGGAATAACCTAGCTCTAACATACCATTATAACACAGGAATAACCTAGCTCTAACATACCATTATACCACAGGACTAACCTAGCTCTGACATACCATTATACCACAGGAATAACCTAGCTCTCACATACCATTATACCACAGGACTAACCTAGCTCTGACATACCATTATATCACAGGACTAACCTAGCTCTGACATACCATTATACCACAGGACTAACCTAGCTCTAATATACCATTATACCACAGGACTAACCTAGCTCTAACATACCATTATACCACAGGAATAACCTAGCTCTCACATACCATTATACCACAGGACTAACCTAGCTCTGACATACCATTATATCACAGGACTAACCTAGCTCTGACATACCATTATAACACAGGAATAACCTAGCTCTAACATACCATTATACCACAGGACTAACCTAGCTCTCACATGACAGGGAGGCTCTGTGATGGGGTAGAGCGGTGATATGTGTAGGTGTCCATTTCTAACTGGGCAAAAGTTTCAATCAGCAGATTATCCACTGTGGTTATGAAGGGTCTGAGGTTGATGACATCACAGCGTGAGGCTGAGACTGACCTGAGGCGGGAGGCGTGTTGACGATGCTCTGAGAACACTGGTTCTTGTAGCTCGTCCATTGTTCCATCAGGAGCTTCAGAGATTTAGCCGAGGAGACCTGGGTGCAAAAGGAGAACAGTAATTAGACTCTGCGGAACCTCCATCTAAATCTAAATAAATGTGTGTGTGTGTGGGGAAGTGTCTGTACAAATGTACTCTCTTTATTTACTTTTGTTTATTTATTTAATTTGTTTATTTATTTAACCTTTATTTAACTAGGCAAGTCAGTTAAGAACACATTCTTAATTACAATGACGGCCTACCCCAGGCCAAACTGGGACGACGTTGGGCCAATTGTGCACCGCCCTATGGGACTCCCAATCACAGCCGGATGTGATACAGCCTGGATTCAAACCAGGAACTGTATTGACGCCTCTAGCACTGAGATACAGTGCCTTAGACCACTGCGCCACTCAGGAGCCCTTAATTTGTCCCATTTGTCACAGCAGAATAAATTTGCAGCAAACAGGATTGTAATATTTAGTCCATTAACACGGTTCCACCAATGTAATGTTGCTTGATCAGTGACTAGGCTGATCCTGGACCGGGTGATTAGGTTGATCCTGGACCGGGTGATTAGGCTGATCCTGGATCAGTGATTAGGCTGATCCTGGATAAGTGATTAGGCTGATCCTGGACCGGGTGATTAGGCTGATCCTGGATCAGTGATTAGGTTGATCCTGGACCAGTGATTAGGCTGATCCTGGATCAGTGATTAGGCTGATCCAAGATCAGTGATTAGGCTGATCCAGGATCAGTGATTAGGCTGATCCAGGATCAGTGATTAGGCTGATCCAGGATCAGTGATTAGGCTGATCCAGGATCAGTGATTAGGCTGATCCAGGATCAGTGATTAGGCTGATCCAGGCTTATCACATTAGGCTATTAGCAAAATTGTGTGTTAGTGCAGGTTTGCGTGCGTGCGTGTGTGTGTGTGTGTATATGTGTGTGTGTGTGTGTGTGTGTGTGTGTGTGTGTGTGTGTGTGTGTATGTGTGTGTGAGAGAGAGAGAGTCTTACCTGGGTGTAGCCAGAGAGGGTGAGCAGAGATAAGAGGACACACATCTGGGACATCCCACCTGGCTACGCTGAGAGAGGAGGGGCGGGGGGACTCAACTCATCAGGGGGCTCAGCCTGGTCTACCCTACAGACTACAAAAACACACATGCGCACACACACACACACACACACACACACACACACACACACACACACACACACAAACAAAGAGAGGAAGTGAAAGAGAGATAAATGTCAAATAGTCTTTTAACCAAATTACTGTACAACAAACCTCGTATTCACACTGCACACCCTAATTGACAAACAAACAAACCAAAACAAAGGCAAAGTCTTCTCATGCGTTGTTGATTTCAAACAAGCCTTCGACTCAATTTGGCGTGAGGTTCTGCTATACAAATTGATGGAAAGTGGTGTTGGGGGAAAAACATACGACATTATAAAATCCATGTACACAAACAACAAGTGGGTGGTTAAAATAGGCAAAACACACACAAATTTCTTCCCACAGGGCCGTGGGGTGAGACAGAGATGCAGCTTAAGCCCCACCCTCTTCAACATATATATCAACGAATTGGCGCAGGCACTAGAAACGTCTGCAGCACCCGGCCTCACCCTACTAGAATCTGAAGTCAAATGTCTACTGTTTGCTGATGATCTGATGCTTCTCTGTCACCAACCAAGGAGGGCCTACAGCAGCACCTACAGTGAGGGAAAAAAGTATTTGATCCCCTGCTGATTTTGTACGTTTGCCCACTGACAAAGAAATGATCAGTGTATAATTTTAATGGTAGGTTTATTTGAACAGTGAGAGACAGAATAACAACAAAAAAATCCAGAAAAACGCATGTCAAAAATGTTATAAAATGATTTGCATTTTAATGAGGGAAATAAGTATTTGACCCCTCTGCAAAACATGACTTAGTACTTGGTGGCAAAACCCTTGTTGGCAATCACAGAGGTCAGACGTTTCTTGTAGTTGGCCACCAGGTTTGCACACATCTCAGGAGGGATTTTGTCCCACTCCTCTTATCAGATCTTCTCCAAGTCATTAAGGTTTCGAGGCTGACGTTTGGCAACTCGAACCTTCAGCTCCCTCCACAGATTTTCTATGGAATTAAGGTCTGGAGACTGGCTAGGCCACTCCAGGACTGTAATGTGCTTCTTCTTGAGCCAGTCCTTTGTTGCCTTGGCCGTGTGTTTTGGGTCATTGTCATGCTGGAATACCCATCCACGACCCATTTTCAATGCCCTGGCTGAGGGAAGGAGGTTCTCACCCAAGGTTTGACGATACATGGCCCCGTCCATCGTCCCTTTGATGTGGTGAAGTTGTCCTGTCCCCTTAGCAGAAAAACACCCCCAAAGCATAATGTTTCCACCTCCATGTTTGACGGTGGGGATGGTGTTCTTGGGGTCATAGGCAGCATTCCTCCTCCTCCAAACACGGCGAGTTGAGTTGATGCCAAAGAGCTCCATTTTGGTCTCATCTGACGACAACACATTCACCCAATTGTCCTCTGAATCATTTAGATGTTCATTGGCAAACTTCAGACGGGCATGTATATGTGCTTTCTTGAGCAGGGGGACCTTGCGGGCGCTGCAGGATTTCAGTCCTTCACGGCGTAGTGTGTTACCAATTGTTTTCTTGGTGACTATGGTCCCAGCTGCCTTGAGATCATCTGGATTACTGCAACTCGCTGTTGGCTGGGCTCCCTGCCTGTGCCATTAAACCCCTACAACTCATCCAGAACGCCGCAGCCCGTCTGGTGTTCAACCTTCCCAAGTTCTCTCACGTCACCCCGCTCCTCCGCTCTCTCCACTGGCTTCCAGTTGAAGCTCGCATCCCCTACAAGACCATGGTGCTTGCCTACGGAGCTGTGAGGGGAACGGCACCTCCGTACCTTCAGGCTCTGATCAGGCCCTACACCCAAACAAGGGCACTGCGTTCATCCACCTCTGGCCTGCTCGCCTCCCTACCTCTGAGGAAGCACAGTTCCCGCTCAGCCCAGTCAAAACTGTTCGCTGCTCTGGCACCCCAATGGTGGAACAAGCTCCCTCACGACGCCAGGACAGCGGAGTCAATCACCACCTTCCGGAGACACCTGAAACCCCACCTCTTTAAGGAATACCTAGGATAGGATAAAGTAATCCTTCTAACCCCCCCCCCCCAAAAAAAAGATATAGATGTACTATTGTAAAGTGGTTGTTCCACTGGATATCATAAGGTGAATGCACCAATTTGTAAGTCGCTCTGGATAAGAGCGTCTGCTAAATGACTTAAATGTTAAATGTAAATGTAAACAAGATCCTCCCGTGTAGTTCTGGGCTGATTCCTCACCGTTCTCATGATCATTGCAACTCCACAAGGTGAGATCTTGCATAGAGCCCCAGGCCGAAGGAGATTGACAGTTATTTTGTGTTTCTTCCATTTGCAAATAATCTCACCAACTGTTGTCACCTTCTCACCAAACTGCTTGGCGATGGTCTTGTAGCCCATTCCAGCCTTGTGTAGGTCTACAATCTTGTCCCTGACATCCTTGGAGAGCTCTTTGGTCTTGGCCATGGTGGAGAGTTTGGAATCTGATTGATTGATTGCTTCTGTGGACAGGTGTCTTTTATACAGGTAACAAGCTGAGATTAGGAGCACTCCCTTTAAGAGTGTGCTCCTAATCTCAGCCCGTTAGCTGTATAAAAGACACCTGGGAGCCAGAAATCTTTCTGATTGAGAGGGGGTCAAATACTTATTTCCCTCATTAAAATGCAAATCATTTTATAACATTTTTGACATGCATTTTTCTGGATTTTTTTTGTTGTTATTCTGTCTCTCACTGTTCAAATAAACCTACCATTAAAATTATAGACTGATAATTTCTTTGTCAGTGGGAAACGTACAAAATTAGCAGGGGATCAAATACTTTTTTCCCTCACTGTAGATATTCTGCACAGATTCTGTCAGACCTTGCACTGACAGTAAATCTTAGTAAGACTAAAATAATGGTGTTCCAAAAAAGGTCCAATCGCCAGGACCATAAATACAAATTCCACACCGTTGCCCTAGAGCACACAAAAAACGATACATACCTCGGCCTAAACATCAGCGTCACATGTAACTGCCACAAAGCTGTGAACGATCTGAGAGACAAGGCAAGAAGGGCATTGTATGCCATCAAAAGGAACATAAAATTCAATATACCAATTAGGATCTGGCTAAAAATACTTGAATCAATTATAGAACCCATTGCCCTTTATGGTTGTGAGGTCTGGGGTCCGCTCACCAATAAGGAATTCACAAAATGGGACAAACACCAAAATGAGAGTCTACATGCAGAATTCTGCAAAAATATGTTCTGTGTACAACATAGAACACCAAATAACGCATACAGAGCAGAATTAGGCCGATATCCGCTAATTATCAAAATCCAGAAAAGACCCGTTATATTCTACAACCACCTAAAATGAAGCGATTCCCAAACCTTCCATAACAAAGCCATCACCTACAGAGAGATGAACCTGGAGAAGAGTCCCCTAAGCAAGCTGGTCCTGGGGCTCTGTTCACAAACACAAACACACTGTCACGTCCTGACCAGTAAAGGGGTTATTTGTTATTGTAGTTTGGTCAGGACGTGGCAGGGGGTGTTTGTTTTATGTGGTTCAGGGTGTGTTTTGTGTATGTGTTTAGGTAGAGGGGGTATTTGATTTATTAGTCCGGGGTTTGTTAGTCATTGTTCTATGTTAGTATATTTCTATGTTCTATCTAGTCTTTTGTAGTTCTATGTTTAGTTAATTGGGGTTGGACCTTCAATTGGAGGCAGCTGGTTATTGTTGCCTCTGATTGAGGGTCCTATAATTAGGAGTTTGTTTTCATGGGATTTTGTGGGAGATTGTTCTTGTTTAGCTGTGTGCCTGACAAGACTGTCCAGTTCGTTTTGTTTTGTATACGTTTATGTGTTTTCCTTCTTCACCAATAAAAAGAAGATGAGTGTACATTTTCCCGCTGCGTCTTGGTCTACGACACTCGTGACACACACCCCATAGAGCCCCGGGACAGCAACACAATTAGACCCAACCAAATCATGAGAAAACAAAAAGATAATTACTTGACACATTGGAAAGAATTTACAAAAAGGCAGAGCAAACTAGAATGCCATTTGGCCCTAAACAGAGAGTACACAGTGGCAGACTGCCTGACCACTGTGACTGACCCAATATTAAGGAAAGCTTTGACTATGTACAGACTCAGAGAGCATAGCCTTGCTATTGAGAAAGGCCGCTGTAGGCAGACCTGGCTCTCAAGAGAAGACAGGCTATGTGCACACTGCCCACAAAATGAAGTGGAAACTGAGCTGCACTTCCTAACCTCCTGCCAAATGTATGACCATATTAGAGACACATATTTCCCTCAGATTACACAGATCCACAAAGAATTCGAAAACAAACCCGATTTTGATAAACTCCCATATCTACTGGGTGAAATACCACAGTGTGACATCACAGCAGCAAGATGTGTGACCTGTTGCCACAAGAAAAGGTCAACCAGTGAAGAATAAACACCATTGTAAATACAACCCATATTTATGTCTATTTATTTTCCCTTTTGTACTTTAACCATTTGTACATCGTTACAACACTGTATATATACATAATATGACATTTGTAATGTCTTTATTCTTTTGAAACTTCTGTGAATGTAATGTTCACTGTTCATTTTTATTGTTTATTTCACTTTTGTATATTATCTACCTCACTTGCTTTGGCAACGTTAACATATGTTTCCCATCCCAATAAAACCCTTGAATTGAATTGATAAAGAGAGAGTTGCTTTCATTAATTGCTTACGCCTCTCAGCATAATATTACATATCCCTTTCTTATTCTCCTCCTCCTCCTCCTCTTCATCATCCTCATCATCACCATGGGGAGATGAAGGGTGTCTCTATAGGGACTTACATAAGAAGTCTTACCCTGGGGGGGGTTACATAAGTCCCTTTAGTGTTGTAAAGGTTCCCACACTGTTAATGGCACTACACAGCCACACACACACTGATTTATAGTTCCCTGTAAAGATATTCTGATCTCAATCTGTGTGTGTGTGTGTGTGTGTGTGTGTGTGTGTGTGTGTGTGCGCGCGTGTGTGTGCGCGTGTGTGTGCGTGCGCGTGTGTGTGCGCGCGTGTGTGTGTGTGTGCGTGTGTGCGTGTGCGTGTGTGTGTGTGTGCGCGTGTGCGTGTGTGTGTGTGCGTGTGCGTGTGTGTGTGCGGCGGGTGTGTGTGTTTATCCCATAGTGCTGAATGACTTGTGTTTGTCCCTAGTGAATTCTCAGAAGGGAATTCTACTCTGCTCTATCAGACAACTATGGGAAAAGAGTCTCATCATCCACTTCCATCACAGAGGAAATGACATGTGATTCCAAACCAACGCCTAGCACCTATAAGTACATCATATAAGACAGTAACATACGGTAAGATATGAGGTGTCCTAAAAGACTGGATAAATATGTTGAAATAGCTTCACCTTGTCTTGTGTCTAGGTGTAATGTTAGACATATCGTTGAGCTATTGCATACACATCATTGTCAGTCTCTCTATCCAATCACAGCCCAGGAAAATTGACTTCCTGTTCGGTCATACAGGTCAGAGGTCAAGGTGGTGTTTACGGCGGTTTCTTCTGCGTCACGGCATGTGCGTCTGTCGGTCCCCCTCTTCAGCTGATGTGTAGTCGGAGAACGGAACGAAATCTGAAACGTTTCTGCAAAAAACACCTTTACTGTGGAAACATTTTTGGCTAAAACGTTTCAAATTCCATTCTGTTCCAATCTCTCTCTGTCTCTGCTGGGGGCTGTGATGGGCTGTGTTTGTGTGTGTGTGTGCACTCACATGTACAAGTCCAAGAGTATGTCACACAGAAGAGGTTCCCCGTCACAGCTAGAGAGTGACATCTAATTCCACAGGTGTCACACAGAAGAGGTTCCCCGTCACAGCTACGGAGTGACATCTAATTCCACAGGTGTCACACAGAAGAGGTTCCCCGTCACAGCTACGGAGTGACATCTAATTCCACAGGTGTCACACAGAAGAGGTTCCCCGTCACAGCTACGGAGTGACATCTAATTCCACAGGTGTCACACAGAAGAGGTTCCCCGTCACAGCTACGGAGTGACATCTAATTCCACAGGTGTCACACAGAAGAGGTTCCCCGTCACAGCTACGGAGTGACATCTAATTCCACAGGTGTCACACAGAAGAGGTTCCCCGTCACAGCTACGGAGTGACATCTAATTCCACAGGTGTCACACTAATCCCCTTCCACCATTCCACCTAATAATCCTCCCCTCAAAGCAAACACACATCTGATCTGCTGAACAGCAGGCAACTCTCTGGGAATGAGTCTGAGAGAGAGGGATGGAGGGAAAGAGGTAGGGAGAGAGAAAGGGAAAGGTGGAGAGGTCCCGTGTGGCTCAGTTGGTAGAGCATGGTGTTTGCAACGCCAGGGTTGTGGGTTTGATTCCCACGGGGGACCAGTATGGAGAAAAAAATTTATGAAATGTATGCATTCACTGCTGTAAGTCGCTCTGGATAGGAGCGTCTGCTAAATGACTAAAATGTAAATGTAGGGGAAGGATGAGAGTGAGAGAGACAGAGTATTCTGCATGTCTGGTGTTACTTCACCAGAACAGAGACATAATCACTGCAGTGTCTGATCGATCGAACAAACAAATATTTAGGCAGTGGAGGGAGGAAACCGCCTGGCAGGAATTGTAATGTTATCCCCCTATTCTATTACCAGAGGATCAGCAGGATACATGATAGGAGACAGGGAGACAGGGGGAGAGGGAGACAGGGGAGAGGGGAGACAGGGGAGAGGGATACAAGGGGAGAGGGAGACAGGGGGAGAGGGAGACAGGGGAGAGGGATACAGGGAGACAGGGGGAGAGGGAGACAGGGGAGAGGGAGACAGGGGGAGAGGGAGACAGGGGGAGAGGGAGACAGAGGAGAAGGAGACAGGGGAGAGGGAGACGGGAGACAGGAGGAGAGGGAGACAGGGGAGAGGGAGACAGGAGGAGAGGGAGACAGGGGAGAGGGAGACAGGGGAGAGGGAGACAGGGGGAGAGGGAGACAGGGGAGAGGGATACAGGGGGAGAGGGAGACAGGGGAGAGGGAGACAGGGGGAGAGGGAGACAGGAGGAGAGGGAGACAGGGGAGAGGGAGACAGGGGAGAGGGAGACAGGAGGAGAGGGAGACAGGGGAGAGGGAGACAGGGGGAGAGGGAGACAGGGGAGAGGGATACAGGGAGACAGGGGGAGAGGGAGACAGGGGAGAGGGAGACAGGGGGAGAGGGAGACAGGGGAGAGGGAGACAGAGGAGAAGGAGACAGGGGAGAGGGAGACGGGAGACAGGAGGAGAGGGAGACAGGGGAGAGGGAGACAGGAGGAGAGGGAGACAGGGGAGAGGGAGACAGGGGAGAGGGAGACAGGGGGAGAGGGAGACAGGGGAGAGGGATACAGGGGGAGAGGGAGACAGGGGGAGAGGGAGACAGGGGAGAGGGAGACAGGGGGAGAGGGAGACAGGAGGAGAGGGAGACAGGGGAGAGGGAGACAGGGGAGAGGGAGACAGGAGGAGAGGGAGACAGGGGAGAGGGAGACAGGGGGAGAGGGAGACAGGGGGAGAGGGAGACAGGGGAGAGGGAGACAGGGAGGAGATGGAGACAGGAGAGAGGGGAGACAGGGGGAGAGGGAGACAGGGGGAGATGGAGAAAGGGAGGAGATGGAGACAGGGGAGAGAGAGACAGGGGAGAGGTAGACAGGGGAGATGGAGAAAGGGAGAGAGGGAGACAGGGGTGAAAGAGATGGGGGAGACAGAGACAGGGGGAGAGGTGAGACACAGACAGACAGACAGACAGACAGACAGACAGACAGGGTGAAGAGGACAGAGGACTCATATGGGCGGAGTTCAAAACTGAACCAAACAGGTCTCCTTAGACGACAGTAACAGATTCTATTCTGGTCTCACTGTCTCTCTGCTGTGAATAACTTTAGTCTACAGTTTCTTCCACACACTCACACACACACACACACACACACACACACACACACACACACACACACACACACACACACACACACACACACACACACACACACACACACACACACACACACACACACAATGTGTGAATAACTTTAGTCTAGAGTTTGTTCCTCAGGAGGATGGACTGTACAGACTCTGAACACGTCCTAAATGACACCTTATTCCTTATACCTTTGACCAGGGTCCATGAAGGTAGGGCAGTACACAGGGGATAGGATGTCGTTTG
>NW_021822751.1:37464-44964 GCF_901001165.1 Salmo trutta | reverse complement strand
AGTCAGCCAGTCAGCCAGTCAGCCAGCCAGTCAGCCAGCCAGCCAGCCAGACAGTAAAGAGAGCATAATGGAAAACACCTGGTATTCCAGACACAGCCAGCTGCACTCAACGAACAAGTTAGGAAATCATCAGATAATCCTTCACACCTTGACTGTTCCCTACTCTGTGTGTGTGTGTGTGTGTGTGTGTGTGTGTGTGTGTGTGTGTGTGTGTGTGTGTGTGTGTGTGTGTGTGTGTGTGTGTGTGTGTGTGTCTGTTTCTCCGTGTGTGACATGCTTAGGCCTATAAATCCTCCATCTGCAGCTGATACCCGCAATTGTGATTTATGTGCAGAGAGAGAGAGAGAGAAAGATAGATAGAAAGAAAGAGAGAAAGAAAGAGAGAAATAGACAGTAACACAATAAGACCCAACCAAAGCACGAGAAAACAAAAAGATAACTATTTGACACTGGAAATAATTAACCAAAAAAACTCTGCAAAGTGGAATGCTATTTGGCCCTAAACACAGAGTACACAGAGGCAGAATACCTGACCACTGTGACTGACCCAAACATAAGGAAATATTTGACTATGTACAGACTCCGATTGAGAAAGGCAGAGAAGACAGGCTATGTGCACACTGCCCACAAAATGAGGTGGAAACTGAGCTGCACTTCCTAACCTCCTACTGTCACGTCCTGACCAGTAAAGAGGTTATTTGTTATTGTAGTTTGGTCAGGACGTGGCAGGGGATGTTTGTTTAATGTGTTTCGGGGTTTGTTGGGCAATGTTCTATGTTAGTCTATTTCTATGTCTGTGTCTAGTTTATCTATTTCTATGCTGAGTTTATTGGTTTGACCTTCAATTGGATGCAGCTGTTTCTCGTTGCCTCTAATTGAAGGTCCTATTTAGTAGGGGTGTTTTTTCATGGGTTTTTGTGGGTAGTTGTTCCATGTTTAGCCTAACAGGACTGTCTTCGTCATCATTGTTTGTTATTTTGTTTTGTGTTCACGTTCCTTCAAATAAAGAAGATGAGTTCACACATTCCCGCTGCGCCTTGGTCCCATCTTTACGACGAGCGTGACACCTACCCAATGTATGACCAAATTAGACAGATATTTCCCTCAGATTACACAGACCCACAAAGAATTTGAAAACAAATCAAACATTGATAAACTGTGTGCAATCACAGCAGGAAGATGTGTGTCCCGTCTCCATGAGAAAAGCGTAACCAGTAGAGCACAAACACCGTTGTAAATAACACCAATATGTATCTGTTCATTTATCTTCCTCTACTATTCCTACTACAACTATAATCACATCGCTAAAACACAGTACATAGATAATGTAACACTTGACATGTCTTTATCGTTATTGAATTAATAGAGAGAGAGAGAGAGAGAGTGTGCGGGAGAGAGATCGAGCGAGAGAGGAGAGAGAGAGAGAGATAGGTGAGAGAGAGAGGGGGTGAGAGGAGAGGGGAGCGAGAGGGGGAGAGAGAGAGAGTCAATCCTCCCACATACTGTAGCGCCAGCTTAGAGATGACCAGAGAGGGAGAGCGTCACCATAGTACCCACATGGCTCCATAGACATCTGAACAACAATGGAGAGAGTGGAGAAATAATGAGAGACGGACGAACAAGGAAGAATGACTTCAACCTTCAATTTCAGTAGGTCACACAAACGCACACTGACCTGCGGAATTCTTCCATTAGATATAATAGACTTGTAGAACACCAATGACCGCTACAGGTCTATACACAGAGTGGAACCTACTGGTAGAGAGATGACAGAAGGCCCATTTATACCTGGTTCTAACATGTGTCGGTCCTGATCTTGCCCACATTCGTCAACGGGTGTAGACAATTAAAAGACGCATTGTCACCAACCGGCTCGAAGTCCGTAACAAAAAGGAAGACGACGTGGAGATTAGGAATAGAAATATATTTATAACCTGAGGTAACGTAAATACAACTAACAATGGTGTGTGTAGTCAGTAATCAGTAGAGTGAGGGAGTGATTGCGTGTATAAATGTGATAATGAGGGGGTGTTGAAAGGTGCCAAAACAAACAAACGACAAAAACGGCCACAAAAATGCCACAACCAAAATCTAACAGTGTTTCTGCATGGAGAGAGTCTCCTCAATGAGCGGGGAAGAGGTGTATTTATCCAGACAACGAAAGCGTTTGGGTTGTCCCGCCCTCTAAAAAGAATTCCCATGGGCCAGTTGAGGTAGTAATTATGGACAACGATACCTCTACAATTCCAGTTCCTGAATCATCAATGAGTAAGGCCCTTTCCACCATTACAAATCATTGGCGATGAAACAAAGAGCTGGAGCCAAAGTATTCCCAACATGTTCAGAGCCGTACGAAGGGCTAGACGACCTTGTAGTGGAATATAAAGCCCCAGGTCTTTCTCAAGCAGCGTTGAGGTGGAAGCGAGCGCGGCGTTAAACTAACGGTGGAGACAACTTCACCGTCACAAGACGTCAACGGTCATTAGCAAAACAAGATGACAATATTAGAAAGACAACGTATGGAAACATCCATGCGCAGCGATCGACCCCGTCCAGACCTGTTTGGATAACGCGTTGTGCCATTCAGAGATGCACTGTAGTCTACTCTGTAACTCAGCCTGTTCCTACTGTGTGCATTAGGGCCTAAGAGTCATTCTGATTTATACTGGAGATGTGTATTTTGTACACACATCCAGATGCTCAGCTCGTTTGTGCTGTGACATTTATAGGGATGGGAGAGATTCTCTAAACATCTATTTATACGGCTGTGGACAAGTCCAGGTTAACGGGACAGTAATACTACCAGTCTTGAATGGCCGGATAACAAAAGTAGAATGTAATTATGAGAGTATAACATTATTGACTATAAAAGTGTGCTGTTTTCTGTCCAGTTATACAGCTTGTGTCATAAGGGGAGGTCCAAGGCAGGTTGGAATCATTTGCATACAGGGAGGGACCATGGAATCTGGTCACAATACAGACGAAGTAGGCAGATATGAGACACATTTTATTACCATATATAGGCACAACATATCTCCATCAGATAGTGATCTGTCACGCCCTGACCTTAGAGAGCCGTTTTGTTTCTCTATTTGGTTAGGTCAGGGTGTGATGTGGGGTGGGCATTCTATGTTGTCTATTTCTTTGTTTTTGGCCGAGTATGGTTCCCAATCAGAGGCAGCTGTCTATCGTTGTCTCTGATTGGGAATCATACTTAGGCAGCCTTTTCCCACCTGTGTTTTGTGGTTAGTTGTTTTCTGTTTCGTATCTGTACCTGACAGAACTGTGCGCTTTCGTTTCATTTTTGTTATTTTGTTTTAGTGTTTTTGGTGATAATAAAACATGAACACTTTCCACGCTGCGCTTTGGTCTCATTCCGACGACAGCCGTTACATGATCGGATCATCTTGATTAGATGACGACAACCACATGTTAATGTACCGCGGCTAGAGACAACAAGTCTTCTTCTCAGTAAAACCTTTATCTGATGAATAAGCAGCATGATGAAATCACTAATAACCATGACTTTTGTTCGAAATAGCACCCTTTTCCCTATATAGTGCACTACTTTAGACCAGGGCCCTATTCCCTATATAGTGCACTACTTTAGACCAGGGCCCTATTCCCTATATAGTGCACTACTTTAGACCTGAGCACTATTCCCTATATAGTACACTACATTAGACCAGAGCCCTATTCCCTATATAGTGCACTAATTTAGACCAGAACCCTATTCCCTATATAGTGCACTACATTAGACCAGAGCCCTATTCCCTATATAGTGCACTACTTTAGACCAGGGCCCTATTCCCTATATAGTGCACTACTTTAGACCAGGGCCCCTAGGGGGAATAGGGTGCTGTTTGAAACTCAGCCCTTGTCAACCTTTCCAAGAGCTGAGTTCAAGTCTTCACCTCCCCTCCCACTTTGTTTTATCTCTACTTCCTGTTTTCTCCTGTTCTCTCTCTCTCTCAGACACACACATAAACAGTCATGCATGCGCGTGCGCACACACACACACACACACACACACACACACACACACACACACACACACACACACACACACAGGTAATTGGTAATGTAGTTAGGTTTCACAACAGGGGCCAACAGTTCAAACAACAGACTGAAACACACACAAACACACACTTATATACAGGCACTGAGTAATCAACAGGAAATCTAGGTTACATGTGTACGTGCATATGTGTGTGTGTGTTCTCTCTGTTGTCTGAACTGATGACCACTGTCAACCCCCAGTGTGAACATTTAGCTCAAACACATTACTTATCAGTATGCATCCCCACCTCCCTCACCCACACACCACACGTCACAGCACAGGGAATATTCTGTGTGTATGCATATTTGTGAGTGTGTGTGTGTGTTTTCTCTGTGCGTGTGTGTGTGTATGTGTGTGTGTGTGTGTGTGTGTGTGTGTGTGTGTGTGTGTGTGTGTGTAACAGCATGCCAGCCAGTCTAAAACTTTTTTAATGAGAGCCTAGTGTAATGTAAAATACATCTGATTTAAAAAATCTACAATCAATATCCTTGATCTTTAATATGAATCATTGCCTGCTGAGGAGAGAGGAGGAGAGGAGTGAAGAGAGACAGGGAGAGAGAGAGGGTAGTGAAGAGAGAGAGAGAGAGAGAGAGAGGAGTGAAGAGAGACAGAGGAAGAGTAGAGAGAAGGAGTGAAGAGAGAGAGGAAGAGTAGAGAGAGAGAGAGAGAGGGACAGAGAGAAACTGGTTATGGTTATGCGGGTTATGTGAAGGGCATCAATAGACAGGAGACTGAATCTGATGAGACTAAGTATAATGACATTAGAGTAGAGTAGTCAGATAACACATAGAGGGGTTGTACCACATCAGGTCACCAGATCATCTCTGTTCCTCCTCTAACACTAGAGGGGTTGTACCAATCAGGTCTCCAGATCATCTCTGTTCCTCTCTAACACATAGAGGGGTTGTACCACATCAGGTCTCCAGTCATCTCTGTTCCTCCTCTAACACATAGAGGGGTTGTACCACATCAGGTCTAGATATCTCTGTTCCTCCTCTAACACATAGAGGGTTGTACCACATCAGGTCTCCAGATTCATCTCTGTTCCTCCTCTAACACATAGAGGGGTTGTACCACATCAGGTCCCAGATCATCTCTGTTCCTCCTCTAAACATAGAGGGGTTGTACCACATCAGGTCTCCAGATCATCTCTGTTCCTCCTCAACAATAGAGGGGTTGTACCACATCAGGTCACCAGATCATCTCTGTCCTCTCTAACACACATAGAGGGGTTGTACACATCAGGTCTGCCAGATACATCTCTGTTCCTTCCTCTAACACATAGAGGGGTTGTTACCACATCAGGTGCTACAGATCCTCTCTGTGTCCTCCTCTAACACATAGAGGGGTTGTACCCACAATCAGGTTCTCCAGATCATCTCTTGTTCCTTCCTCTAACACATAGAGGGGTTGTACCACATTCCAGGTCTCCAGAATCATCTCTGTTCCTCCTTCTAACACATAGAGGGGTTTTGTACCCACATCAGGACAGATCATCTCTGTTCCTCCTCTAACACATTAGAGGGGTTCCTGTACCACATCAGGTCATCCAGTACAATCTCTGTTCCTCCTCTAAACACATAGAGGGGTTGTAACCACATCAGGTCTCCAGATCATCTCTGTTCCTACTCTAACACATAGAGGCCCCGGTTGTAACCACATAGGGTCTCCAGATCATCTCTGTTCCTCCTCTAACACCTAGAGGGGTTGTACCACATCAGGTCTCCAGATTCATCTCTGTTCCTCCTCTAACACATAGAGGGGTTGTGTGCACCACCATCAGTCATCCAGATCATCTCTGTCCTCCTCATAACACATAGAGGGGTTGTACCAAATCAGGCTCCAGATCATCTCGTTCCTCCTAAACATAGAGGGGTTGTACCACATCAGGTCCAGATCATCTCTGTTCCTCCTCTAACACATAGAGGGGTTGTACCACATCAGGTCTCCAGATCATCTCTGTTCCTCCTCTAACACATAGAGGGGTTGTGTACCACATCAGGTCTCCAGATCATCTCTGTTCCTCCTCTAACACATAGAGGGGTTGTACCACATCAGGTCTCCAGATCATCTCTGTTCCTCCTCAACACATAGAGGGTTGTACCACATCAGGTCCAGATCATCTTGTTCCTCCTCAACACATAGAGGGGTTGTACCACATCAGGTCTCCAGATCATCTCTGTTCCTCCTCTAACACATAGAGGGGTTGTACCACATCAGGTCACAGATCATCTCTGTTCCTCCTCTAACACATAGAGGGGTTGTACCACATCAGGTCTCCAGATCTCCTGTTCCTCCTCTAACACATAGAGGGGTTGTACCACATTAGGTCACAAGATCATCTCTATGTTCCCCTCTAACACATAGAGGGGTTGTACCAATCAGGTCTCCAGATCATCGTTCCTCCTCAACACATAGAGGGGTTGTACACATCAGGTCCAGATCATCTCTGTTACTCCTCTAACACATAGAGGGGTTGTACTACTCAGGTCACCAGATCATCTGTTCCTCCTCTAACACATAGAGGGGTTGTACCACATCAGGTCTCCAGATCATCTCTGTTCCTCCTCTAACACATAGAGGGGTTGTACACATCAGGTCACAGATCATCTCTGTTCCTCCTCTAACACATAGAGGGGTTGTACCACATCAGGTCACCAGATCATCTCTGTTCCTCCTCTAACACATAGAGGGGTTGTACCACATCAGGTCACCAGATCATCTCTGTTCCTCCTCTAACACATAGAGGGGTTGTACACATCAGGTCTCCAGATCATCTCTGTCCTCCTCTAACACATAGAGGGGTTGTACCACATCAGGTCTCCAGATCATCTCTGTTCCTCCTCTAACACATAGAGGGGTGTACCACATCAGGTCTCCAGATCATCTCTGTTCCTCCTCTAACACATAGAGGGGTTGAACCACATCAGGTCTCCAGATCATCTCTGTTCCTCCTCTAACACATAGAGGGGTTGTACACATCAGGTCTCCAGATCATCTGTTCCTCCTCTAAACATAGAGGGGTTGTACCACATCAGGTCTCCAGATCATCTCTGTTCCTCCTCTAACACATAGAGGGGTTGTACCAAAATCAGGTCCAGATCATCTGTTCCTCCTCTAACACATAGAGGGGTTGTACACATCAGGTCACCAGATCATCTCTGTTCCTCTAACACATAGGGGTTGTACCACATCAGGTCTCCAGATCATCTCTGTTCCTCCTCTAACACATAGAGGGGTTGTACCACATCAGGTCTCCAGATCATCTCTGTTCCTCCTCTAACAATAGAGGGGTTGTACCACATCAGGTCTCCAGATCATCTCTGTTCCTCTCTAACACATAGAGGGGTTGTACCACATCAGGTCACCATACATCTTGTTCCTCCTCTAACACATAGAGGGGTTGTCCACATCAGGTCACCAGATCATCTTGTTCCACC